>NC_043007.1:27080659-27093159 GCF_006345805.1 Octopus sinensis
GGCGTAGCATGGTAAATTCCATTGTCTCGACCACGGTCGAACAATGATGATGATGATGATTTTGCTATGAAGGTGGTGTTGGCGATGTGGCCTCGTTGCTAATATCTTCATCACTGGTTTTATTTGTTTCCTTTTGAAGGTTGTGTTAGCCTTCGGATGTTGTTGCTAATGGTGTAATTAGTTATTTTGTTTATATCAGAATGAAAATAGTGTTGGTGGTGAGGTTTTGCTGCTAACGTTATCATTGTGGTTTCGTTCATGCTGATATGAAGCGATGTGGTGCTAGGGATGTGGTGTCGTTGCTAATATCGTCACCCCTCGTCCTGTTTATGCTCATTTGGAAGTAGTGTTAGCATTGAGATGTTGTTGCTAATGGTGTAATTTAATTATTTTGCTTATATCAGAATAAATGTAATGTTGGCGGTGAGGTGTCGCTGTTTATGTTGATGTGAAGGTGGTGTTGGCGACGTGGTGTCGTTGCTAATATCTTTATCGCTGGTTTTATTTGTTTTCTTTTGAAAGTTGTGTTAGCCCTCAGATGTTGTTGCTAATGGTGTAATATCAGAAGGAAAATAGTGTTGGTGGTGAGGTGGCGCTGCAAGCATTATCATTGCTGGTTTCGTTTATGCTGATATGAAGCGATGTGGTGCTAGCGATGTGATGTTGCTAATGGTGTAATTAATTATTTTGCTTATATCAGAATAAATGTAATATTAACGGTGAGGTGTCGCTGTTTATGTTGATATGAACGTGCAGTTGGTGATGTGAGGCTGTTGCTAATCGCTGGTTTATTTATGTTCCTTTGAGAGAAGTTTTAGCCTTGAGATGTTGCTAATTGTGTAATTAGTTATTTAGTTTATATCGGGAAGAATGTAATGTTGTTGGTGAGATGTCACTGTTTATGTTGGTATGAAGGTGGTGTTGGCGATGTGGTGTTGTTGCTAATATCTTAATTACTGTTTTTCTTTTGTTTGTTTGGTAGTAGTGTTAGCCTTCAGGTGTTGTGGCTAATGGTGTAATTAGTTATTTTGTTTGCATAAGAATGAAAATAATGTTGCCAGTGAGGTGTCGCTGCTTGTACTATAATTGCTGGTTTCGTTTATCTTGATATGAAGGTGCTGTTGGTGATGTGGCGTTGTTGCTAACATCTTCAACGCTGGTTTTATTCCTGTTCCTTTAAAAGTTGCGTTAGCATTTAGATATTGTTGCTTAAGTTGTAACTGTTTCTTTCGTTTATATCGGAATAAAATTAGTATTGATTGCGATCTCACTGTTGTGCTGCCACTAATACAGGGCGTTCACAAAGTCTCTTCGCTGTAAGTATTTAATGGTTTTCGGGTGATTCTTGTACACTGGGCCTTTACTTACACCCTCTAAAAAAAAAAAAACTGGCGGAGTGAAATCAGGTGATCTTGGTGGCCAAAGTCCCTTTGAACCTATTAGAGGCGCAGGCGTGGCTGTGTAGTAAGTAGCTTGCTTCCTAAACACAAGGTTCTGGGTTCAGTCCCACAACGTCGCACCTTGGGCAGGTGTCTTCTGCTACAGCCCAGGGCCGACCAGAAACTTGTGAATGGACTTGGTAGGCGGAAACTGAAAGAAGCCCGTTGTATGTATATATATATATACATATTTAAGTGCGCGCGCGCGCGTGTGTGTGTGAGTGTGTGTGTGTATTTTGTGTATTTGCGTTTGTACCCCCACCATCGCTTGACAACCGATGCTGGTATGTTTATTTCCCCGTAAGTTAGCGGTTCGGCAAAAAGAAGTGGATAAAATAAGTACTAGTCTAGCAAAGAATAAGTCGGTTTGTTCGACTAAAGGCAGTGTTCCAGCATAGCCATTGTCAAATGACTGAAACAAATACAAGAATATATATATATATATATATACATATATATGATGTTGCTATTTACTGGCTGTAGGGCGTTGTTGCTAATGTTTCATCTGTTGATTTTGTTTATGTTGCTACGAAGGTGGTGTGATGTGTTAGCAGCATGCTAAACGTGCTTCGGTACCGGTGTTGTGTACGTTGTGGTATAATTAATGTTGTTGCTATTGACGTTGAACATCTTTAGTACCAGACCAGCTCTAAAAAAGGGAGCATACCTATGCTGTAAGATATTTCAACCGTGACTATTCCATCGTTCTTCCTACTTATAATAAGTCCATGGCTATTTTATACAATGTGGCATTTTCTAAGATGTTGGGGTGTCATTGGAAGTGCAATTTGGCAAATCTCGCTCTCAGGTAGACTATTCCCATCGCTCGCAACTAACGTCCGTTGTTTTTCTCATTTCTAATGTTGTGGCTGGTGATTTTGTATTTGTTGTTTGTGTATATATGAAAGCAGCCTCACGTGCAATGTTGATGGTGATGCTAGTGATACCGTTGCTAATGCTGTTGCTAATATTTATTTATATTTATTTGTGAACATAATGCTACGTGTGGTACCGGTGGACTAGTCATTGCAAATATGCCAATATGCCAATATAAGCGGTGTTTTTACAAACATTGGAATTGCATTTCTGGGTTTTGGTTGAGAGAATGCCATTTGTTAGCGGTAGTATCGTTGCTAATGTGGCAGTCGATGGTCTTCTTTCGGTGATATGACGGTGGTATCGGTGGTGATAGCAGCGTGGAACTATTACTAATGATAAAAAGGCGGACAGATGGCTGAATCGTTAGCGCGCCGGATGAAATGCTTAGCAGTATTTCGCCCGCCGTTACGTTCTGAATTCAAATTCCGCTGAGGTCGAGTTTGCCTTTCATCCTATCGGGGTCGACAAATTCAGTACCAGTGAATTACTGGGGATCGATGTCATCGACTAGACCCCTTCCGGAAAGTCTACTAATCCTTTAGTAGAAAGGATTAATGCTAACGATATGGAAGAAGAAGATGGTGATGATGATAAAGAAGAGGAGGGAGAAGGAGATGAAGAAGAAGAAGGTGAGGAAGGAGAAGGAGATGGTGATGATGATAAAGAAGGGGAGGAAGAAGAAGAAGGAAAGAAGGAGAAGAAGGAAAGAAGGAGAAGAAGGAAAGAAGGAGAAGAAGAAGATAGTGATGATGATAAAGAAGAAGAAAAAGAAGATGATGATGATGATAAAGAAGAGGAGGAAGAAGAAGAAGAAGAAGAAGAAGATGAAGAAGAAGAAGATGAAGATAGTGATGATGATAAATAAGAGGAGGAGGAGGAAGAAGTAGAAGGAGAAGTAGAAGAAAAAAGAAGAAGAAGAAGAAGAAGAAGAAGAAGAAGAAGAAGAAGAAGAAGAGGAAGATAGTGATGATGATAAATAAGAGGAGGAGGAGGAAGAAGAAGAAGAAGAAGAAGAAGTAGGAGAAAAAAAAAGAAGAAGGAGGTGGAGGAGGAGAAGAAGGAGATAGTGATGATGATAAAGAAGAGCACGAAAAAGAAAAAGAAGGAGGAGAAGAAGTAGAAGAAGAAGGAGGAGGAGGAGGAGGGGAAATGAGGAGGAGAAGGGGAAATGAGGAGGAGAAGAACAAAAAGAATAAGACGAAATAGATGATAAAGAAGATGATGATGATGATGATGATCATGATAAAGAAGAAAAAACGATGCTGATGATGGTAGTGATAATGATGTTAGTAGTAGTGGTACCACTCACCTTACTACCATCAGTATGGTGCCGGTAGCGGCGTGTATGTTTGTGGTAGTGACCAACACCAGTAATAGTAGTAGTAGTGAAAGTGTGGCAGCCAATCAGAAGTTGGTATTGTCTTTCATTGTTGTTGCTGCAGTTGTTATTGCTGTTGTTGTTGTTGTTGTTGTTATTGCTTTTGTTGATCTTGTGTAGTCGCAGGTCAATCACTGATCGGTTGGTGAATTTGCTAGTGGTGTTGGTAATGGTGGTGGTGGTGGTGGTGATGATGATGATGGTGGTGATGGTGATAGTGGCGATGATGATGACGATGGTGATGGTGTGAATGTGGTGATAGTGGTGGTGGTGTTGCTGCTGATGATGGCGGTGGTTGTGATTGTTACAGTGGTGGTGGTGGTGGTGGCGGTGGCGATTGCGGTGGTCATTCTGGCTATTGTGGTTATTGCGATGGTGGTGTGGTGTTGGTGGTGATGGCGGCGGGTGGTGGTAGTGATGATCGTGGTGTTGGTGATTGTTGCAGTGGTGGTAATGAAGGATGGTTGTGGTGGTGGTGGTGTTGGTGTGTCTGAGGTGAATGTGCTTTTGTGATGCTCCTAGAACTGTGCCTCATCGCCAGATTCCGGTTTCATTTCCTGAACCATGCAGTGTATCATATTCTTGAGCGGGACTCTTCATTTCACCTTGCCCAGTCCGCTCAGCTGTAAATAAGTAACTCTGTAACGGGTTCGGCATCGATTCGGGATGAACGTTGGGATCTCGGTTACTTATAACCAGGAGAAACCGGGTAACCGACCCTACGTGTCTTAATACTCGAAACAATAAGTCCCGCCGATGATGATAATGATGATGATGATGATGATGATGATGATGATGATGATGATGATGATGATGAAGATGATGTAGATGAAGATGATGATGATGATGGCGATGATGATGATGGCGTTGATGATGATGAGGATGATGAAGATGAAGATGATGATGATGATGATGATGACGATGAATATGATGATGATGATGATGGCGATGATGATGATGATGATGTTGATGATGGCGATGATGATGATGATGATGATGATGATGATGATAATGGTGGCGATGATGATGATGATGATGATGATGGTGGCGATGATGATGATGATGAGGATGATGAAGATGATAATAGCAATGATGATGATGACGATGGCAATAAGGATGATGATTGAAGTTTCGGTGGTGGTAATGTGGTTGATGTGATTCTGGTAGTTTAGTGATAGTATTGGCGGTAGTGTTGTGGGGCGTGGCTTAGTGGCTTGGGGTTTTGGACTCATGATCGTAAGATTGTGGTTTCGACTACTCATTTCTTATCAGCTGAGTGGAAATGGGGGACGCAGTGATGCCGTCGAGAGATAGGTCCCGAAACGGCGCGCATTTTCCCCTGATGACCCCATACACTTGCTGGCTTCCAGTATTCTGATTTCTCGACTTGTAGCACTTGCGTGTACATGTTGTTTGCAAACCATTCTGTATTAGTAAACAATTACCAGCCCTGCATTTTTAAGAACACACGTGTATATACACTGAATCTAAATGCCTACTTATTTAACATAAGAATAAAAAAATAAATACATGCGCCCTTTTAAAGCCTAGCCAGATTCATGGACCCGGTTATCCCGGTTTCTATGGCGTATGTGTTCCCCAGTCGGACGGGACGCAAGTCCATCGCAGCGTTGCTCCTTTTTGCCAGCTGAGTGGACTGGAGCAACGTGAAATGAAGTGCTTTACTCAAGAACACAACGCGTCGCCCGGTCCAGGAATCGCAACCACAACCTTATGGTCATGATGCTGACACCCTAACCACTACGCCACGCGCCTCCAGTACTTATTTAACATACTGTATGTTAAATAAGCATGCTCTTTGAAATAAATCCTGCGAAAAACCACAAAGCAACAGTTGGTGTTTGCTCTCGTTCAACTAATTTTGCCTTTCTTATGTTTCATTATATCTCTTGCGTCATCTCTCGACTAGGAGTAATTATATATCTTCTTCAGAGACATGTAAACAAAGCCAAGTGCAATGTTTTTAACAAGCGTGTATTTAGACTGGTTGGTGAAGTATTATCTGTTGTTGAATCGAAGCTCATGCAGTTTATCAACAGGTTAAACATCAAGACTAAATATACGTCGTAGCGTTAATACTGTTGTATCTTTAACTTAAGGAATCCTCCACGCTTTCTGTTAAAAGTGGGTGTTTTACATTTCGAGCGCTAAGCGAAACCCGACGCATTTTGATTAAAGATGGTGAGGAGAAAAGCATACACTTGTAAATTATCGTTGTTATATATATTTCTTTACTACCCACAAGGGGCTAAACACAGAGGGGACAAACAAGGACAAACAAGGACAGACAAAGGGATTAAGTCGACTACACCGACCCCAGTGCGTAACTGGTACTTAATTTATCGACCCCGAAAGGATGAAAAGCAAAGTCGACCTCGGCGGAATTTGAACTCGGAACGTAACGACAGACGAAATACGGCTGCGAATTTCGCCCGGCGTGCTAACGTTTCTACCAGCTCGCCGTTATATATTCACACACGTACACGCACGTTCTCCTGCACCTGTACACAGATGTGTGTCTGTGTTTATACTGAGAACTGTAATATTTTAAATGTAGATGTAACGGCAATGATTGTTTTTGCGAAGACGAAAAAGAAAAATGATTCAAGATTAAGATTTGTAATAAAATGCCGTGTAATGGAAGCGAAAAAGAGGCGCAAAAAAGGAACGAGATTTAACCACACACACACACACACACACACACACACGTATGTATATATGAAGGCGATGGTATCATGAAAATTCGATGGTATCATAAAAAGAGTGACAGCAATGTTTCGTAATTTTCTTTTATTTCAAACGAATTTTATAATTTAAATAATTCTCATAAGATTTAACACATGCGGCTATGCAAGAACGAACAAAGTTTTTATCTTCTTAAATTGCAAAAAATGAATTACATTCTTATTATTTTTGTTACGAACGATGTAATTTATTTTATGAAGTTTAATAAAGTTGCTGTTCTCTTTTTATTTTTTGGTGTTGGGGGTGAGTTTTTCATTGGATTTTGTGCAATCAGATATAAAATCACTTGGAATGTAAGTTAATATTCAATATTAAAATTGTGAACTGCAATAGGAATTCGTGGTTATAGATAAAAACAGACTAGGGTCTCAAGAGAGACAGAAAGGATGCTGAGAGGGATTGTTAAGTAGGGCTATGGAATTAAATACGGTAGGGTGACAAGAATACCTAGCTCAACAACGCTGAGAAGCGCTTAGTCTTGAAAACATAATCATAACATGATTAGGAGAGATGGAAGACAATATAGGAAAAAGGATAAAAAAAAAACCCAGAAAAGATTTGAATGTCCCGTTGTGAGGCTAGCGATAAGATCAACCCCAATACGTATATAGTACTTAATTTATCGACCCCGAAAGGATGAAAGGCAAAGTCGACCTCGGCGGAATTTGAAAAGGTTTACAGACTTTGATCAAGAGGGGAGACAAGTTATGTGGACTGTAGAAAGAAATGTTTGTTTGGGTGAGATACGATGCAGAAACGAAGGACGGAGAAATTATATGAAGGCCGATGTTGGACAGGCATATTAAGAGCAGGCAAGTGGCAAAGACGCAACAACGAGAGAAGACCAGGTATTAGAATTTGAAAGAGAAAATTTATGAATTAGACAATATCAATGAAGATCTATCAGAAACCATTTTGAGAAGCCCTTTCTTATTAGGCCAACGGATTTCATCTGTCCATACTGTCAAGATATATTATTCCGCAGTGTTGCAATGCAGAGGCGAGAGCTTTAGTTAACGTTAATACATGGAAGGTTTAAACGTTTACACTGCATATCTTAACTGTGCCATTTTCATCGCAGCGTTTGGGTCAGGAATCACACAGTTAAGAAGTCGAAGACCGTACTGTTCCTGGATGCAAATTCAAGAATATCATTACGTGTTTAATTTCCATCCCGTAGAGACTGAATAGCCAACACGTTGATTACTTTACATCATTGATGCTGTTGATCCACAAGACAAGTACAAACGCTTCAAAATACTTCATGCTTGAATCGCATGATACAAAATTATTCTAGATTCTGGAATGCGAAGCAGTAATGATGGGTTCAATATTAAGGTTCCATTGAAAAGATAACAAGTATGATGTATTTTGGAACAAATATCTTTTGAAGAAGAACAGAGCACATATTAATGAGAAAGTTTGTCAGTTGCGCAGCTTGTGGTGAGGGAGTGGGCCTTACCCGAACGAGACTTTTATGGAAATGATAATAAAGAGTTGCTGTATATTTCCGCATAGGCTCCCGGGCCACGGTGTGAAGCTGAATACAAAGGCTGCCCCGGGTGGCGGATACATCTACGCCAGCCCCAGAGGTTTGGTCTTTTGTAAAATGTATGAACATTTGTCAGAACGTTATAAAAATATAAAGGTCACGTATGTGTTTCCTTAGACATGAGAGCTACAGCTGTTGTTAGCGCACATTATTTGTTCTAGATCCATCTCTACACTCGAGGCAATACGGCGAGTTTCTGAGAACAAAATGTACGGGAAACACAAGCAGTTTACAGTCTAACCTACATTTGTACGGGAGGACGAAATTGTATCATCAACAAGGTGAACGATGATATGTCGCTAAGCGAGGGAGCTTTGCATCGCGAGGTCTCTCATTCCTTCTCTCTGTCTGACTGTCTTTGATGTTGCTTTAGCAGAAGGCATTTATACAATGACACTGAGCAACCCTGTTGATTAAACAAGAGAGGGAGCATGCGGAAACGAGTGTGGGGCAACATAACACCGACCGCGAACAAGTATGTACTCCAGTAGCCCTTGAGGTACAGAGAAATACTATTTGAAACACCTGCTCTTGCGATAAATACTTTATAATATTTGAGCGCCATTAATAAAGTGCAAATATCATCACTGAGTGGAGCCTCCAGTTTAAAAAAATGACGGAAGAAAATCACTTACATTAACATTGAAAATGAACTGGAACATCAACAATAAGGCCAGCACACACGTACAAGCACACACAGGCAAGCACGTACACATACACACATACACGCGCATGCGCGATTCGTACTTGATAATTATATTGTTTCAAATATTAAGGCGGTGAGCTGGCAGAACCGTTAGCAGGCGGGGCGAAATGCGTAGTCGTATTTCGTCTGCCGTTACGTTCTGAGTTCAAATTCCGCCGAGGTCGACTTTGCCTTTCGTCCTTTCAAGGTCGATAAATAAAGTACCAGTTACGCACTGGGGTCAATGTAATCGACTTAATCCCTTTGTCTGTCTTTCTTTGTCCCGTCTATGTTTAGCCCATTGTGGGCAGTAAAGAAATATATATTGTTACAAATCTCATGAGTTCAGAGTCAATTCTTCGCGTTCGTTCGTACATTGGCTTATTTTCGAGTACGTGAGCGTGTGTGTGTGTGAGTGTGTATGTGCATATATTGGTATGTGTGTGTGTATGTATATATGTACCTGGTGGGCTTTAAGTCGTCGTGGCACTCCGTCGGTTATCACGACGATGAGGGTTCCAGTTGATGCGATCAACGGAACATCTGGATCGTTAAATTAAATCTTTAGATTGGGTACTATCGAAATTATTTTATAAATCCTCGCCGTCTATTTTCCTTGCATACAACCTTCAATAGTGGAGTAATATCTACATAGTTCGTAGAACATTTGGGCTCTATTTCTAGCAGAGTGGTGTTGTAATCATTCAACACCCTTATTATAATTTTAATATATTGATGTATATGTTCGACAATACTCCTCACCGGACTATCCCGGCAGAGGTATAAACAAATGACTGAAATGCATATATATATATATATATATAAGGGGAAAGTTTACGAAAAGGCGTATAGGCCCCAAGTATGCGTAGAAAAGCACATCTACCTCGCTTATGTATAAGAAAACGCTAGAACGATGGTATGGCTCGAAGCTTATATACATAAGAATATGTATATATATACAGGACGCCATGATAGATCGTTAGCTCCTCCACGCATTTTTTTCTGTGTATCTTTCTGTCGAAGAGCGTAGGCTCGAAACGTAAAAGACTTTTTCTATTCCTGAGCGCTATACTAATAGATTTGTTTGTTTGTACTCGACCTGCCTTCGTCTTTTGTTTATTTTCGTAAACTTTCCCTTTATATATATATATATATATATATATATATACACTTCATTACACACACACGCACGCGCCGCATACATATGCATACACACTCACCCTTAGTTATCACTGTTAATTGAATACTGGGGTCCGATCAATTGCCATGAGAGACTGTGTCGCAACAATTTCTTTGTACAAGTCTGAAGCGCGTAATAAGAAAATCCCTGTGTGTGTGTGTTTGAGTGTGTGTGTGTGTGTGTGTGTGTTTCTGTGTGCGTGTGTCTGTGTGCATGGCGTGTGTGTGTACGTGGTGTTTATGGGCGCGTGTGTGTGTATATTTAAATTCGGTGTTGTATTCGTTTAAGAAACGACATAATCTGAAACCGTGAATTGGAAATAAAATAGTTATATTGAATAATTCAGTTAAAGGATCCAGTCGGGTTGTTGAAGTGCGACGAAGCGATTTCTGATGTTATAGTATACAGTAATTAAGAAATAAGCACAAAGAAATAAACAGTAATTTATCGCAACAGGCTAAATTGACACAATTGCCCATGCATACATTCGTACAAGCATAGTTTTTTTTCTACTCTTGGCACAAAGCCCGAAATTTTGGGGGAGGGATTCAGTCGTTTACATCGACCTCACTACGCAACTGGTACTTAATTTATCGACCCCGAAAGGATGAAAGGCAAAGTCGACCTCGGCGGAGTTTGAACTCAGAGCCTAAAGACAGACGAAATACCGCTAAGCAATCCACCAGACGTGCTAACCTTTCCGCCTACTCATCATCTTTAAATATTCTTTTCTACTCTAGGCTGTAGGCCCGAAATTTTCGGAGATGGTGCCAGTCGATTAGATCTACCCCAGTACACAACTGGTACTTAATTTATCGATGCCGAAAGGATGAAAGGTAAAATCTACCTAGGCGGAATTTGATCTCAGAACTTAAAGGCAGACGAAAAATCACTAAAATTTTCGCCCGGCGTGCTAACGTATCTGCCAGCTCGCCGCCTTACAAGCATATATAAGCTATACTCAGCTTCGAGCCATACCATCGTTCGAGTGTTTTTTTACACATAAGCGAGGCAGATGTGTTTTTCTACGTATACTTGGGGCCTATACGCCTTTGCACAGATGTGGCAAAGACGGATTTCTTTTCCAGTATGTGTTCAGAGTCCTTAAATGTTTTCATTCCATCAGAGATTTTTTCATTGAGTGCTTTGTCTTGTTCAGCTAATATCGGCCGCTGTATGTAACGCATAAGAGATGCTTAAAATTAAGCGGCGCTTGTATCCGATGCTTATTTTAAACCGAGGAAAGAGCTTGCTCAGGGCCAATCCAAGAGGAACTTGTCTACATCATTTCATTCTGCAAGAGATATGTCTAAACGAAGATTAAAGGTCTCTCTCTCCCCCAGCTGTTGGATAGCCGTTGATTCTATCGAGTTCACCAGTTCTTTGACAACATCTGTTTTTCGTCCTCCTGGATGTACTACGAAGACAATATTCCTTGTTAAACCGGCTTCCTAGGGTTGCCAGATTAGTCGCCGATGGTCCGCTCAAGCGAGAGATTTTACTTTCTTTAATCTTAAAGTAACACTAAAAGTCACTCGACATGCATGCATGCATACATACCTACATGCATGTATGCGTCCATCTCTCCGTTCGTCCGTACATATGTACATACAAACACACGCACACAAGTGCATGAGAGATCGCTAGCCATTAAACCATTTTCTATTTTCTCCCCCTGTTTATTTTTGTGTTCCTTTCTGTAGAGAGCGTGGGCTCGAAACATAAAAGACTTTCTCACCTTCCTGAGCGTTAAACTAATGCACCTGTTTGTTGTTTACACACCCGTCTTCGTATTTTGCATTTTTTGTAAATTCTCACTATATATATATATATATATATAATTAAAAATGGAACTAAAAGACAACAGAGGACATTACAACATTCGCACAGATAGGCGATACAAAAGCGGACAGGCAAAAAAAAACAAAACAGGGGGAGAAGCGGGTTGTCTTTCGTCAGTCTAGTTCCAGTACTCATGACCATTTCGGGCAGTGTGTATATAGATCAGTGCTTTTCAAACGTTTTGCTGGAGCGGAACCCCAAGGAAACATTCCACTGGCTCGAGGAATCCCTGGGCAATAATTTAATAGTCTTTTGCACACATATCTGCAGAGGAGAATTAAAAATTACTGTCGATTTTAGCAGTTTTGTAACTTCTTGCGGAATCCCTGGACTGTACAGGCGGAACCCTGGTTGAAAACCACTGATATAGATATATATCTGTCCTTCTAGAAATACATCTGTCCATCTATCTATCCATATACACGCACACGCACACGCCCACACATACGCACTCACATACACATACACACACCATACACACACATATATACATATTCATACACATACACCCGTAACGCGAACGCACGCACGCGCACACACATGGACACTAGTTTCATGCGCACACACACACACACTGTTACTGCACCAGCAGCTGTAACAGTAGCACCGTAAATGCAGCACATGCAGAGTGCAGTTACAATAGGAGAAACTATTACAACAGCAAAAAGTCGTAAGCAGAGGAAATAGCATTCAGAGCAAGGCAACAGCGACAGCGACCAGGGTCTCAGTACGCAGCTGCATGGTCCACTAGAAATAGCAGTCAAATTCTTTCTCATATC
>NC_043007.1:27100659-27105659 GCF_006345805.1 Octopus sinensis
ATCTATCGATCTGTCTATCTATCTATCTATCTATCTATCTATCTATCTATCTATCTATCTATCTATCTATCTATCTATCTATCTATCTATCTATCTGTCTGTCTGTTTGTCTGTCTGTCTATCTGTCTATCTATTGCACCTGAGCACTGTATATAACAATTTCCTTCATTATCATATATATATATATATATATATATATATACGTAAGGTCAAAGTTTCTAAGCTTTAAATATTCGTACAATTCACTGACACACACACAGCACACGCGTACACTCTCGCACACGTTCACACACACACACCCGTGAACGAGTGTGTGTACATCAACACAACAGACTTTCAAATATTCCTCTGTAGATTGAAAAAAGAAAATTTAAACAGCTTTGACCAAAGCGGAGTGCCGCAAGTAGCAATTCTGTTTGTATAGTCATGAGATTTGCTAGTTACTAGTTACAAGGAACTGGAGCTATCAATTTGCATATTACAAGTGATTAAGTTTTTACTCAATAGCAGAGGTTTGTCGACGTGGATCTCAGTCGGCGCGGAATCGAGGTATGATGTGTTACGCCGGTTACGACGACAAGGGTTCCCGGTTGATCCGATCAACGGAACAGCTTGCTCGTAAAATTAACGTGCAAGTGGCTGAGCACTCCCCAGACACGTGTACCCTTAACCCTATAGCATTCAGATTACTCCGTCAAATGTAAAGCTTGTTTAATCACATTGTTTTAAATTAATTGTACAGCATCTTGTAACTCTGAGATTTTGATGATGGCCCTGTTTATTTTTAGAATGACTTTGTAGGGTAGGTGTGAGAGGTCAGAGCTGGCTGGTTTGAACATATAGCAGGAAGACAATTTTGGCCTGGTATGGCCGGTTTAAACACTAAAGGGTTAACGTAGTTCTGAGGGAGATTCAGCGTGACATAGGGTGTGACACGGCTGGCCCTTTGAAATACAGGTACAAACTCATTTTTGCCAGCTGAGTGGAGGGGAGCAACGTTAAATAAAGTATCTTGCTCAAGTACACAACACGTCGCCGGGAACTGAACTCACGACCTTACAATCGTGAGTCGAATGCCCTAACCACTAAGCCACTTCCTCACATGATGTGTTATATGTAAATGTACGAAGTGGACAAACAAACATGGCGAAAGTACCTCTTTCTCTGTAGAGTGAAAAAAAAATGGCGCAGGTCTGTATTTGTGTATGTGTGAACAGGTGTATCTTGGAATATACCTTTTAACTGTATTCATAATCAAATAGACGATTCACGACTGTTTTAAAACTATTTGACTTCTGACATTTTATATTATTTGATGGGTCATTGTATAATTGGCCGAGAGGAAACATATTCGTTTAGCGTTCAATTCTGTGTCTACTTACAAGTCAAACGTCCTTTATTTTATTTACATTTTTCAGTCGATTTTTCTATCTGTCTGTCTCTTTCTCTCTCTATTAGTCTCTCTCTATCTCTCTGTCTGTCTGTCTGTCTGTCTAGACCCTCTCTCTTTGTCTCTCTATTTCTCTGTCTGTCTGCCTCTCTCTCTCTCTTAGTCACTCTCTATTTCTCTGTTTGCTTGTCTGTCTGTCTGCCCCTCACTCTCTCTCTCTTAGTATATCTTTACTTCTCTGTCTGTCTGTCCCTCTCTCTTTCTCTCTTAGTCTTTCTCTATTTCTCTATCTGTTTGTCTGTCTCTCTCTCTGCCTCTCTCTCTCTCTTTCTCTCCCTCTTAGTCTCTCTATCTCTCTGTCTGTCTGCCTCTCTCTCTAATTAGTCTTTCTCTATTTCTCTGTCTATCTGTCTCTCTCACTTACTCTATCTCCCACTCACTTTCTCTCTCTATCTCTGCCTTTATTCTTACGGATTTTTATAATTTCTTTTCTTCTTGTATTTCCTTCAATATTTCTTTCCCTGTTTTCCCTTTCCTTTGTAACACACCTTTATTTTCCCTTCAATTCTACGGTTTTCTTTCTATCACTACAGCATTGATTTTCGGTTTTTCCATTCTTCTTCTCTTCTCTCTCCATTTCTTCCTCACAGCCATTTCCGTTTGTTGCTTTTCTTTACTTTACAAAACCCCTTCTCTCTTTCTCCATTCTTTTCTCCCTTCCTTCATTTTCTTCCCCCACCCATTAAAACTCATTTTATCTTCTCTCTTTCCCTTAATTTTTTCCTCCATTTTTCTTCCTTATTTTCTACTTTCCTACGTTCTTCCATCATGTTTCTCTCACCTTCTATATTTTCTATATTCCCATATTTATATCTATATGACACACCACCAATTTTTTGTCTCGTCAAACGATCTCTTCTCAGCTATTTTATTTTTGTTAATTTTCTCAATTTATTTCATTTCGTTCTCTTTTATTTTAAATGTCACCTTTTATATCCAATGTCCCTTTTCATCATTTTGATTGATAAACTATCAATGTGCCACAAAACCGCTTATCATTCCCCATTGTTTTCTCCATGTCTTTCGATTCCATTCCAATGTCTTATCTCTATGAGATATATTTTAAATCCTTTAATCAAACGGTTTATCGTTTCTGCTTCCTTTTTTCAAGCTCTATCTCGCTTTTCTGCTGGAATTACTTGCAAGGGAACAACAAAAACTGTCGCACACAAATCGCATTCACCATGGTTGATATTACTGTGGCTAACTACTGGGTTGTCCGGAAAGTTCGTGCCGATTTTTAAAGGAAAGATAAAAGTCAGAGACAAGGTTTTAAATTGATTCAATGTGTTTGTGGGATTTAACATGTGCTTCCGAAGGGTCGGGCCCCCAGAAAGTCGCAGGAGTCCTTATTTACGGATGAGTAGCTTGGAACATCATGAAATGGAATATTTTCTCAAGGACTACGCGAACTGCCCGATCTGGAAATCGAAATATTATGATCTTCTATATAATCCTTTCTGCTATAGGCACAAGGCCCGAAATTTGTGGAGAGGTGTAAGTCGATTACATCGACCCCAGTGCGTAACAAGTACCTATTTTACCGACCTCGAAAGGATGAAATGCAAAGTCGACCCTGGCAAAATTTGTACCCAGAACGGAACGACGAGCGAAATACTGCTAAGCATTTCGTCCAGCGTGCTAATTGTTCTCCCAGTTCACCGCCTTGTGATCTTCTGTATAATATAAAAGCTGTACATATTGAGGAGTTGGGCGATGTTTCTAGACGTATGTTTAATTTTTTCTGCTGTAGCAGGTCTATGAGTTAACTGTTTACTGTAATTTGCTTTTGCAATGGTCGTGGAAGGACAAGCTTAAGAAAATACTGTTTGTCACTTTCTTAGCTGTAGCTAATTGTCAGAAGTGATGAGCTTGGCAGAAGAATCAACTAGAGAGGTAACCGAAGGCATCACAGATTCCACGGTAGGAGCAAAGTCTTACGTACGATGCGATTGGTGGTGCGGTAGAGAATGCATTTGGACGTGAGAAAGAGATTATCTGTGTTAGAAGGTCACAAATGGGCATTATGAATTTTTGTAGAGAGTTAAAGATGAAAAAGGGTTCTGCTCCTGCGGTAATACCACCACTAGGGGCGGAAGGGAAGAGCCAAGAGGAGTAGCAGTTATCGTAGACATAAAGGACGGGGAATTGAAATAGGGAAGACTTCATGTGTATGTTAACGGTATCGGATGTGCGTTGTTCAAACGGTTGATGGACCGTGGAGGAAATTGGAGAGCGGTGAAAGCTTCATATAAATTTAAAGGTATGTTGAAGGGACATTTTAAGTTCCATTAATCAGGAGATATTGCTACAGTTATGCAGGTGAGATCAACGATTAAGGGGAAGCGTATAGACTACATATGTTGAGACAGCAACATTTTATTTGACGTATATAAAATGTCAGATCGGCAGCAGTCAGGGACTATATATGGGGGAGACCCCCTTGGGTCATGAATGACCATGGGATTGCACCTAGAAAGTTACCCATCCAATGTACAAATCCGGGCAAGGTTGTTTATTGAAGACCAGCAGTCGCCCATGCATACAAGCCTCCCCTCTCCACACCACTGATGTTATCCAAGGGAAAGGCTAAGGGGCCGATACAGCTTGGCACCAGTGACGTCGCAACTCATATCTACAGCTGAGTGAACTGGAGCAACGTGAAATGAAGTGTCTTGCTCAAGAGCACAACACGCAGCCCGGTCCAGGAATCGGACTCACAACCTCACGATCGTAAGCTCGATGCTCTAACCACTGAGCCATGCGCCTTCACTGATGGGTGGGGGCTATATATAAGGTATGAATAATTTGTATCTGGGACAAACACAGTGTGTTTTCTTTGTGTGTTTGTAAGATGTGACGCATGGGCCTCTGAATGTACTGAAAGCATTAACGCAAGTGTGAGGAACAATAACACCGACAGACAATTCAATCAACATATCTATTGATAGTTGGAAAATTACAGTGTTACTGTTTACGACACAATGAGTGACTAGTTTCATTTTTCTTTAATGTAAGTATTAACAGATATTTTCAATTCCCACAAGCATCTCATTAACTTCAGCAAATAATTCTTCACCCGTTTAGCACTACGGAGACAGGATAATTCTGGTAATGTCCGAAAGAGCAAGTTGTCACATAATTCTTTTCAAACAGAAAAATAAAATATAAAAAAAAAAAAATGAATTAACCCTCAATAACACGAACAAATATTCGTATGAAACAACACAGAACTTTGCGCGCATGTGAACTCGAGTTTACCTCTCTGGTGACAAAGCCAACAGAAGAATACTTACAGTAGTGGTACACACACACTCACACACATAGACACACACGCACACACACACACGCAACCCACACACAGACACGCACACACACACACACACGCACACACACATATGTTTGGATGTATTATATATATATTGTATATATGTACGTATATATATATATATATATATATATATATATATATATATATATATATATATATATATATATATATATATATGTATATGTATGTATGCATGTATGTATGTATGTATGTATGTAA
>NC_043007.1:27113159-27125659 GCF_006345805.1 Octopus sinensis
TTCACATCAAATAAGAATGTTTTCTTTTCTTTCAATGTAGTTTATTTTCGTTATAACTTGCACATATATACACTACCGTCAGAAATTAATTAGCACCCTTGATTTGCTCTTCACTCAAGGTATGTGCTGTCACCTAGTGGCCATATCTCGAACTATTGCTTTGTTGCGAGTTCACTGTTGCACAGAACGATGACGTAACTTTGTTTGCAGAGCAGTTTGAGAGTCTACACCCTTATGATGTTGACATAGCAGTGCAACAACTTTAGTGCGGATGCAGACAAATCTTCCTTGTTTAATAGATATAGGTAGCGCCTCGCAAGGACCGAAATCACACCATACTAAGTTTTCTCATCTCATTGATTTAACCTATTTAATGTAGAAATTTGAGAAGTGCTAATTAATTTCTGACGCAAGTGTATATGTTATAGTCTAGTATTTCGGTGGGTTTTATTGCGTTATTATTTACCCTGGCCGACGTTTCTGTCTTCCATCGAAAGTCGATAAAATCAATACCAATCTAATACTAGAATCGATAGAAACTTCTCTTCTTTCGAGGACGAATATGTGTGATTCAGGCATAGTACCACCGTCTTTGAACAATCTTATCAAAGACGTTCCTGCTTTGATCACCCAGTCCTAATTTCAAATATTATGTCTGTAATTCAGATATATTACATCTGAGAGCATATCTCGCAATATATCCTCCCTTGTTGAGGATGCCATTTGAGAGATAATTTGGCTGCTATTTTAAGCAGTTCGAGCGACCATGTAGAGTCAAACAACATAGTTAAAGTTCATCGAATGAAGCAGAAAAAAAGAAACTAAAAGCATGAAATATAACCTTATATAAAAACAAATTGTGTGTATAAATGCCGACATCTATGAGAGAACAGCTATTAGCCATCATTTCTTATATTATTTATATGACTTCGTGTGGTATTTCATGACCCATTATTTCGTGTACGACTTGATTTTATCTTACACGAACGATAAGTCAATGAGATACTAGCATCCAATTTGTTCGTTTACTGAAATTTCTTCTATGTTTTCTGTCCATTGATATGAAGAGAAACCCATAAAACTATGTATTCTGTCCAAATATTCAGTGAAATGCCGCTATAGATTATTAGATTTAGAACTCAAAACCGACGAATATATTTACATCGATAGTATTATTTTCTGGCGTATGTTGCGTTTTTCGAAAGCGCATTGAAGACACTTTCAATGAAAGTAGCATAACTTGAAACTAGCGATTGCTCTCAAAACTGGGAAACTGGAAAACCAAACAAAACATTACACAAAGAGATAACTGACGTCATCAGATACGGCAAGGGATTAGCACTCAACAGTAAACTAAATGGTAAAAAAAAAATATGCAATAGTACACATAATAATGCAATGGAATGACAGATATTGCAAAATGTGTATTTAGAAGTTCAACAATCTATATCTATATCTATCTATCTATCTATCTATCTATCTATCTATCTATCTATCTATCTATCTATCTATCTATCTATCTATCTATCTATCTATCTATCTATCTATCTATCTATATATCTATCTATCTATCTATCTATCTATCTATCTATCTATCTATCTATCTATATATCTATATATATATATATATATGTATATATATGCATATATATACATACACTCACATATATATATGTGTATATATATATATATATAATATATATATATATATATATATACGTACATACATACATATATATATATATATATATATATATTTATATATATATATATATATATCTATATATATATATATATATATAATATATATATATATATACACGTATATGTGTGGGTAGAATAAGTGATATTCGAAAACTGGAGGCGGTGAAAACTTTTCAGATTCAGATAGAGTGTTACTCGCTTACGACTGTAGAAAAATAAAATACTGGATATGCGAATGATATGGCGAACACAAGACGTTTATAAAACGAAGATGGGTATTAATGGATGTGTACTATAAAGAAGGCAAAGATTATTTAATCGTGAATGGTGCAATAAAATAATAAAAGGACACAGAATCAAAGACGATATATGATTCACGCACTCTCACACACAAAAAAAGGACACAAATTGTAAGCAAAATATAGATTTGGTTGTAGAAATGCACTTAACGTTATGTATATCATTGTAAAGTAAAATGCAACGTGGACGAAAATGTCGAACAGAGAAAAAGTCTGTAACATATTTTAAGAGGAAATATAACTTTCTATTGTAGATATCTCAAAATAGAGAACAAACCATACACTAAGCCTTCTGTTACGAGATATAATCACTACAAATCCCAGAGATTAGTAGCGGCCTGTGTCAGCATAAGCCAAGCCAGTAAATACAAAAACGGGAAATGTTACGCTGTCGTGACAGGATAGAGTAGCTAACCTTTCAGACAGCTTTCTTCATTATCTGGACTAAATTTTAGCACAAAATGACGAAGTAAATCACCAGAAGACATTCATATATTTTATTGACTTGAAAGGATATAGAAGTGTATTCTATACTTTCAGGACTTTAATTCAGACCATATAACGGAGGACATTTAATTTATAGAGTTCTCGTTTCTGCTAACAGAGGAATGTTGGATTTTATCTGATTTAGCATGGAAATAAAATTTGCCAGAGAAAGCTGATCGAGATGATGCAATGTTCATGCTGTTCTCAAAAGTATTAGCAATCTGATTGCAGTTGGGGAATTACAACCGTGTTTCGTGGTCCGAGACCACAACAGCTCCTTTATAGGATCCAGTTAGCTCAAGACATCATCAGGAGGAACCAAGTCCGGTTTCGGCCCCTACTCCTCTACCGTTTTGACGTAGCAGCCCCCCCCTTTCGGAGGTGTCTTCAGCTCTGGTGTTAGGTGCATGTCTTCTTTCTTCTTCTTTCTTCTGTTCCCTGGCCTCTTCGATGTATCGTCAGCGAGTGTCAGCCGGTGACTGACTGACTTGTCAAAATTTTCCCTTTAAATACCTGCCGCTAGGCTTCAGTAGGCAGCCCCAGTAAGTTGTCACGTGACACTGTCTCACTTTAACTGACTAGTGAAGGCGCGTAGTTTTAATTGAGGTGCGTGACTTACTGGTTAGAGTGCTGGACTCATGATCGTAAGACTGTTATGTCGGTTCCTGGACCGGGCAACGCGTTATGTTCTTGAGCAAAACACTTCATTTCACATTGTTCTAGTCCACTCTGCTGGCAAAAATGAATAATCTTGTTTTATGGCGAAAATAAATTTCATGGCAGCAATAAACATATAAACTACACAAATACACCAAATATGAAATCAATTGAAAAAAAATTGAAGAAATTTATGAGTGGCAGTAAAGATCACTTACTACTACTACTACTACTACTACTACTACTACTACTACTACTACTACTACTACTACTACCACTACTACTACTACTAACACCACCACCACCGCCACTACTACTACTACTACGACAACAACAACAACTACTACTACAACTACAACAACTACTACTACTACTACTACCACAACTACTACTGCAACTACTACTACTACTACTACCACCACCACCACCACGACAACAACAACAACTACTACTACAACAACAACAACTACTACTACTGCTGCTGCTACTACTACTACTACTACTAGTCTTCTCGTAGAATATATTGAGAGCTTACATTAGTGGGGGGTGGGGGGTCATGGCCTCGCTGAAGTTACTAATGCGGAAATAATAAAGTATATGATATCTGAGTATCGAAACCTTTCTTCGGAATTTTTGATACGGCGAACATTTACCAGCCACGCTAGGCCATTCAGCATACACGTTAACAAAGTGAAAACAACAACAACAACAACAACAACAGCAGCAGCAGCAGCAGCAATAGCAAGAAATCTCACAAATCTAAGAAAAGAAAAGAAGCAGTCCACTTTATATGTCATATTCTACGGCCGCGCAGAAATTATGAATCAAAGAGTACAAAAGGAATTGGCTAAATATAACGATTTTACTAATAAAAAAGCAGCGGTCGTAGTTTGGAGCTTCTCTGCTTTGGTCCATCGTTTTTTGGGCTTAGAGACTGCTGACAAAAATATACAATGTCACATGAACGAATGTGAAGAAGAAAAATGAATAAGAACAAAAGGAGAAGGAGAAAAAAAGGGGGGAAAATGGTGAAAAAAAAAATGAAGGCAAAGCGAAGAGGGTGACAAAAAAATATCGTCAAAAAAAAGCAACAATAAAGAACTGAAGCTGGTTTATGAGTGGACGGTCAGCCACTGCCGAAATGGTTGTTGTTGTGATTGTTGTTGTGGTTGTGGTGGTGGTGGTGGTGGAGGTGCTTGTGTTGTAGGCGGTGGGGGTGGTGATTGTGTTGTGCTGCTTTGAACGTTTCGTCAAATGGTTCATACTAATTCACGAGGTGGGTCGGTGGGTGGGGGTGGTGAATACAACTAACCTTATTAGAAGTGGTAGTGGCTGTCTCACTACTACTACTACTACTACTACTACTACTACTACTACTACTACTACTACTACTACCACCACAACCACTACTACTACTATTACTACTACTACTACTACTACTACTACTACTACTACTACAACCACCTGCACCACAACCGCTACTAGTAGTAGAGGTAGGGGGGAAGGGTCCATAGTGATGGCGTTGGTGATGATGATGATGATGATGACGACAACGACGAGAGTGACGTTGATGATAATAATGACGGCTATGGTGGTGATGATGATGATGATGATGATGATGATAAGGACGATGATAATGATGATGATGATGATGATGACGAAGACAATGACAAGGACAATGATGATGACGATGATGATGGTGAAGGCTATGATGATGACAGCAACAATGGTGACGACAACGATGATGATGATGACGACGGTGATGATAACGATGACGACGATGGCAACAATGACGACCAGCACGACGACGATGATGACGATGAGGAGGATGATGGTTGTAACAAGATCTCATTTGGCTTATTATTCTAACTGTTATAGTGCAATAACTAGTTTATCTCTCACGACTAAATCTAACTTACTTTGACGCTGTTCAATACTAGTTTTATCTCTTCCACTCTAAGAAAATAAATATCCCAAAGAATAGAGATAATCAACCAAATATGAACCATTTTGTTGCACAATGCGTCTCCATCTTTCCTTTAACTTGAAAATACTCTCTTCCAGAATGGAGGTAGTTTCATGGCAAAGAATTCATCAGGGTATCTTTTTACGTCATCCAAGGAATTGAAACTTTTACCATTAAGACTATTCTGTAGAGACCTGAATAAGTGGAAATCTGAAGGAGCAATATCTGGTGAATATGGAGGGTGGGGGTAACACATCCCAGCCGAGCTGCAGCAATTTTTGTCTGGTTCCCAAAGCAGCAAATGCCAAAAATGAACTTTCTTATCTTCCCTTTTAAAGGGTTACAGAACTAACACAGGTTATAGGAAAATAAACCTTCTTCCACAAAAAAGATAGCTTAAAATGTGCTCTAAATGGAGGTGTGATCAAATCCTGTTTTATGGACTCAACCACGCTCTAAAATAAGTCGAAATGTAAGATACTATAAATCGAAACGAACTTTCCGGACAACCCAATAGTTTTATCTCTTCCACTCTTAAGGAAATAAGTATCCTGAAGAATAGAGATAAGGGCACCTAAATTGCGAACGAATGGTGCAGCAAGAACTTGCAGTCAGGATAGTAGAAACATCTGAATTGTTTTGTTACAGAGTAGTTTGCTACTTTCAGTGGTGGACTGCCGCGGGCAGCACTGGTATCGCGATGGATAAGGCTAAAATCCGGACAGAGCTGCTTTAGTGCCTGATGAAACATCGACCCTGTACACGGAGAGAGAGAATACAGCCTCACCTTCAATATACACCGCACTATCACTCCCCTCCACCGACATTAGCATTTGATCTTACTCTCCTAAGTTTATATCAATTACGAGCACTGCTTTCACTTTATTATTTTCGTTTGTTTCAGTCATTTGACTGCGACCATTCTGGAGTACCGCCTTTAGTCGAGAAAATCGACTCTGGACTTACTTTTTGTAAGCCTAGTACTTATTCTATCGGTCTCTTTTCCCGAACCGCTAAGTTACGGGGACGGAAACACACAAACGTCGGCTGTCAAACAATGGTGGGCTGCAAACACAGACACACAAACATATATACACACACACACGCATATATATATATATATATAATATATATATATATATATATATGTATATATATATATGATGGGCTTCTTTCGGTTTCCGTCTGAAGTGCATTTATGATATATATATATATAAAATAGTAATACTAAATTGAATTTTTCCCTGTAAGTTTGGAGTTATACTCCCTAATATTATCTCTCGCTCTCTCTCTCTCTCTATATATATATATATACATACATATGCATGCATATGTATATATGATATATATGTATGTATATCTATGTGTTTACGTACTTATATGTAAGTATATCTATGTACAAATATATCTACAAGTGTATAAATACATGTGTATATATATATTCGTTGGTATCTTTCTTTTATATGAAAAGTCTACACTTCTAGTGTAATGTCGCTTCCTGTTAGTCTAAAAATGACATTTGCGATATTTATATATTGAATGCAACATTTATGTTAGAATATCACCATGAAAGGGTATGTCTAGGCTTATTTCGGTATAATTTAGAATGCGAATTCTTCGGTGGTACGACAGTAATTTCCACTTGAAGGTCAAGTGTGGTGATAATATCTTTTAATTCTGTGAATCTGTCTCAACACCTTTAACGTTACATTGAAGAATTTTTGGTATCTATCAAGTTTGTAAAGTTCGTTTTTGTGTGAAATGCATTCTGTGTCGACCTGTGACGTTCGAAACAGTAATTAGGATAAAATCTTCTGTTAATATTTCTGCGATTGTTTTCCTTCTTTTTATTGATTTTTGTTATATAATTCTGTCGTTTTCTGAACTATTATCAATACATTTTGGTAGTAGTCTTGCCAGTGTTTCGCAATATAATTCGAATTTTAGAACAGCGATCTGGAAGAACCGTTACCACGCCGGGCGAAAGGCTTAGTGGTATTTCACCGACTGTTACGTTCGAAGTTCAAATTCCGCCGAGGTCGACTTTACCTTTCATCCTTTTGGGGTCGATTAAATAAGTACCAGTTACGCACTGGGGTCGATATGATAGACTTGATCCGTTTGTCTGTCCTTGTTTGTCCTCTCTGTGTGTAGCACCTTGTGGGCAGTAAAGAAATATGTATTTCGTCTACCGTTACGTTCTAAGTTGAAATTCCGCCAAGGTCGACTTTGCCTTTCAGCCTTTCGGGGTCGCACTGGGGTCGATGTAATTGACTTAACCCCTTTGTTTTTCTTTTCTTGTCCCCTTTATGTTTAGCCCCCTGTCGGCAATAAAGAAATAAATATTTAGGAAAACGGCCAGGCGAAAGAATCGTTAGCACTCTGGGCGAAATGCTTAGCGGTATTTCGTCTGACGTTACGTTCTGAGTTCAAATTCCGCCGAGGTCGACTTTACATTTCATCCGTTTGGGGTCGATAAATAAATACCAGATATGGAATGGGGTCGATGTAATCGACTTAATCCTTTTGTTTGTCCTTGTTTGTCCCCTTTATGTTTAACCGCCTGTGGACAATAAAGAAATAAATATATATTTGGGCCCATACTAGCCATTTTTAGGGAGAGTGTTAGTCAAATACATCGATCTCAATGCTCAACGGGTACTTATTTTATTGACCTCAAAAGGGGCAGTATTGATGTCGACGGAATTTGAGCTCAGGACGTAAAAACGGACGAGATGCAGTCAAGCATTTTGCTCAGCATGCTAACGATTCACGCAGCTCGTCATCTCACTGCATTGTATGTTAAAGACACTTAACATTATAGTTCATTTAGGACACATGTATTGAAGATTCGTTGATATTTTTGTTGTTGTTGTTCTTCCAACGCCATTAGCCACAACGAATAATCTCGAATTCGACCCTGTGTGGCAACTTGAAGATCCAACTACCACAAGCGCCACATTAGACGTTTATATACTGACCCAAAATGAAGGAAAATTCTTGTCTTGGGGAGGGGGCCAGTCGATTAGATCGACCCCAGTACGCAGCTGGTACTTAATTTATCGACCCCGAACAGATGTAAGGCAAAGTCGACCTCGGTGGAATTTGAACTCAGAACGTAAAGACAGGAAATACAGCTAAACATTTCGCCCGGCGTGGTAACGTTTCTGCCAGTTCGCCGCCTTCGAATGAAGGAAAATTACAAAAAGACCTCAGTTTGATATGAACGCGGAACGTAAAAATACCGCGAAAAACAGCGATAAAAATGAATCCTCGAACACGTCACCTTCTTTTAGTCACAAACTTCCATGTAAGAGAAGAAAGCTAGCATTGGACTATATACCCATTACTGTGTGTGTCTGTGTGTGTGTGTATGTGCGTGTGTCTGTCTGTGCTGATAAGTGTGTGCGTATACACACACACACATATATGTACTTACATATGAGCGTATGTATACATGCATACACACAGATACATACGCACAAATACATATAAGCATGTATGTGTCTGTGTATGTGTGTGTCAAAGATATGACTATATTGTGAAGAATGACTTTGATCATAGGTCTGCTCTCTCAGGAACCATTCTATAACAAACAATAATAAATATACGAACATCTTCATATCTCCGAAAGGGAACGACGCCTTAACAACAATCGAACACTTTTGCTAATCCGCAAAACAAAGAAGCAAGGCCACACACATACACAGACATTCCCACGCACACAAACACACATGTAGATATATAGAGGTATATATATATACATGCGGACGAACACACATATTCTGTTTTTCTTTCTTTCTTGAGGTCTTCAAGTGGCGAGATTGTACTTATTTGATGGATCATCTTTTCGGCTCAGTGGATTGATCCGGAACGAGTGAAGTGGTCTTTTTAAGGAGATTGTCCATCCCGCGAGATATGGGATATTTCATTCCTCAAAAGTACTTCAGTTGCGACTTTGATGTCATAGCGACTTCAATTACTGGAAAATCTTGATTTTCATTCATTAAAAAACACTCTCACTTATTAATTAATATTCTGGAGTAGATACGAAAGGACTGAAAAATGGATTACTCTATATCTTAGCGAGATATAGCAGCAACATCTCCCTCAAATAATTTATACGTCCATTAAAAAAATTAAGGACACTTTGTCCGAAAAATAAAGGAAATAATGTAATCAGGAAAGGATCGAGAACAACAGCAACGGGTAGAGGCGCAATGGCCCGGTGCAGCGGACTCGCGGTCGTAAGAACGCGGTTTCGATTCACAGACCGGGCATTGTAAGTATTTATTGAGCAAAACACCTAATTTTCATGAGGGTCCGGCGTTGGTGGGAGAGTGAGCCTCTCTGTACTCTTTCACCACAATTTTCTCTCACTCTTTCTTCCTTCTTCTGACACAAAGCAGAGGAACCATGGTGTAACCCACTATGGTGTGCTAAACTGCCAGGCCCTAGTCTAGATTGCAAATCCTCTGTACCCCAGGATGGTTCAGCTCTCCACCTGTTAAAAGCCACCGTTTACGGACTGAGGATAACAACGTAAACATACACACATGCATATAATCATAGCAACACACTCATACATACATCCCCACACACACACTTAAACACGCACACACACACTCACACTCACACACGCGCATATACACACTCAAACTCACTCAAACACGCACACACAGACTGACACACACATACACACACACACACATCATACACAGACATTTACACACACACAGTTACACACATCCTACACACAGAGTCACACAGACACACACCCATTATACACAGACAGTCACACACACACACACACACACGCGAATATCTATAACTATCGCCAAACCTGAATGAAAAGTAATTCCGTTGTATTTTATTTATCTCAATCATAACTTCCATACGTGTCCTTCCTTTCCAGGCTATAATTTGGCTGCTAGTTCTTGCAAGCTGATGAACATATTACAGGCTTTATTACTGACACATTTTAGGCGTTGTGAGGTAGCCCCCAATTCGATCCTACTTCATCTGACCAATGATCAAAAGTGACCCAGCTGCGACCATCTTTTAGTTTTGTATATCATATTTTATTCACACCTGCAATTCGAGGGTGATTTACTGTTTGTTATATTTATCAAGTCGAACAATAACCTACAGGGTCCATTCATTTACATAGTTATGTGACATGGAGAGAAGATAGATGATGGAACAATGGTACATTTATATTCAGTGGATGCGACCAGTGGCTACGCATAACATCACTTAATGTACTGTTCTAGTCTATCTCTAATATAGAGAAGTACTAAACGTTATGCGGACCGCAGCACTGAAAAACCGAATAATTATTAACCTTCCGTGAACTATGAGTTGCTGAGTACAAATAATTGAATAGATTTAGAAAATACAATGACAAACCACTCCAGTACACCGCCACATGGTATATTTCCAATCGATTTTGTCTGGTTTTTGATATATGAATATAATATAACATCATATATATATATATATATATATATATATATATATATATATATATATATATATAATATATATATATATATATATATATATATATATATATAATATATATAATATATATATATTATATATATATATATATATATATATATATATATATATGTATATATGCATATATATATATGTGTATATATATATATATATATATGTATATATGCATTATATATATATATATATATATATATATATATATATTATATATATATATATATATATATATATATATATGGATGTATATATTTATGTATGTATAATATATGATGATAACATAAGCAGAAACAGACACAAACATAAGTACAGGGACGTTTAAGTACACAATCACGCGTAAGTACTGGCATACGCTCAGTTTGATATCAAAATGGCGGCTATTTCATTTGTTCACATCCCATCGTCTTCACCAAGATGTTGTAACATCTCTTGAAAGACTACGAACAAAAATATGTTTGCATAGTTTGATGAATAAAAGAACACAACAGGGTATTTTTCCTGGAAACGTTTGTCTGTCGGAACTTTTAGTTATTCGCATAAATTTTGTTTTATTTATTTATTTATTATTTTTTCTCGAAGTTTCTAATTCTGAACCTAAAATAATCGATTATACTGTAATTTTCGGAGGTTTTTACACGCCTTGCCATTATGATATCCGCCGTATTTCTCGTGTAATTCTTTCTCGATGTAAATAATTGAAAGATGTCCTCTATAATTCATGATGATTTCCAAGTTAGGAGAAGGAAGAGAATTTATTTCTTCGTTGGAAAAGAATATTCATGATGAATTATTATATCCAATGAAAGTTGTTCCTAAATACATACACACATGCATATATATATGTGCTTGTATATTATATATATATATATATATATATATATATATATATATATATATATATATATGTATGTATATATATTATATATGTATATACATATTATACATATGTAAATATATCTGTATGTATGCATATATATATATATATATATATATATATATACATACAGCATTATTAAATCTCAGAGCGAGATGTAAACAGTAACCGCTCGACATATTCCGATTCTGATTGAGATGGCTTTTATACTTTATATATATATGCACACATACTGCATACATAATACATATATTCGTAGATAGATACACACATACATGTGCCAATATGTATGTATGTATGTATGTATGTATGTATGTATGTATGTATGTATGTATGTATGTATGTATGTATCTATCTATCTATTTAAATATCTATCTGTCTCTCTGTCCCTATTAGGTGGAGTCAATGATATCGTTCATTCTTCTGTTCTTGAAATACTTACCGGCAGAGGTGGGCACGTAATTATACGCCATTACGCCGAGAGTTGAAAAACTAAAAAAAGTCATCGCTATCGAATTTAAAGTCAAAAGTCAAATATGGTAACCTAACTAATAAACTGATACTTGTATTTCTCTCGCACACTAATTCCAACAAGAGACCATGGATAATAATCCAGAATGAATTTCTATAAAATTTTAAGAACACGTGATTGTGAACACCTGAAACAGCTGTAGTATTCGTGGACGGATGAGATTTCTGCGCTTAGTAACTATTTCGTGTAGTTAGTATTCATCCATTACAGCGATTGTTATTATTATTATTATTATTATTATTATTATTATTATTATTATTATTATTATTATTATTATTATTATTATTAATATTATTATTATTCAGGTTACTGCTTGGAATCGAAATCGGAATCGTGGGAATACTAGCCCGCGCTCTTAACCACTATGCCTTATTCCCACGGGAATATGACGTAGTGATTAAGAGCGTGAGCTACTAACCACAAGGGCACATGGAATACTGGTCAAGAGCGCGGGCTACTAAC
>NC_043007.1:27130659-27158159 GCF_006345805.1 Octopus sinensis
TGGCTAGAACACGTGAATTATGTGTATCTTCGAGAAATCGGTGGGAATTATTATTTACCTACCGCATGCCTAGATGACAAATTCGTCGCTAATAACCGGACCTAATCCTCGGGAGCGTATTCCTCACCGCGAGGAGAGTGGATAACTGTGGCATGCTCTGTTCCCTCGGTTCCTCTCGTACTGGGCGGGATTAGTTCGCCGCTGTTCGGAAATGATCGATGGGCCACACTTTCGCGGTCCTTATTCGTGCTGAAAATCGAGATCGAGCGAGCTTTCGCCTTTTTGCTCGGCGTTTGGTTTCCGTCCACGCTGAGCTCGCCTTGGGACACCTGCGTTACCATTTGACAGACGTACCGCTCTAGTCAAACTCCCCGACCGACACTGTTCGCGGCTAATAATCCAGCTCGACATCTGTTTGCGATACCAGAGACTGTCTAATCACATTTACTCTATATCACATATTAAGAGATAGAATTTCTCTTAGCACGTGGTTGATAGTGGGTACTTCCTGACAATGATGCGTAAATACACAGAAATCCCGGAATCTGGCAACTCTACCTCCGCTGCGCTACCGGACACTTTTTATCCGCTGCGGATACTTTGGTTCTTTTTACCACTACAAGTTATAGGAGATTCCTCCTCAAAACAAATACCAGGTTTTACTAACACACAGATTGCTCTCTCTGTCTCTGTCTCTCTTGCTATTAAACTACCTATCTGTCTACATGTGTGTATATATATACAGGGTTTGAACAAAATAATGGAAAAACCTTAAAATTTCAAACATATTAATTTTAATATGGGGTAGGACTGCCTTTGGCAGTAATTACAGCTTGGATTCTACGAAGTATGGACTCGTACAAAGTTTGAATTGTTTCCAAAGGAACTTTTGTCTATTCTTCGGCTAAAATAGGCTCCATTTCTTGTAGTGATGATGGGTGAGGATATCAACTCCTTACTTGTTTTTCTAAAATGCACCATAAACGTTCAATAATATTGAAATCTGGGGACTGTGGTGGCCAGATAAGATGTTCAACTTCACTAGAATGTTCCTCGTACTAAGCTGCGGAGGTGTAAACCCATTAACACCGGTTGTCAAGCATTGGTAGGGGAGAAGCATATAAAGATACCCCCCACATATATACATGTACACACCCCTACACTCATATGTACATATATGTATTCATACGTATATTTTCTTTCTGTTTCCGTCTACAAAGTCCACACAAGGCTTGTGTGAGTACGTATATATGTATTGTATGTAAGTCATGACAGCTCTTCGTGAAAGAGAAACAACAGGAACAGACAGAATGGCGACGTTGTGAGACACGTATAGTAGATAGAATGACACGTACTTCATGGAAGCGAAAGAGATCGGGAACAGACACAATTCTATGAAAATACCATCATCATCATCATCAACAGCAGCAGCAGCAGACACAATGCTTAGCCAGAAAAAAAAGTGACAATTCATGCAGAGATTACAAGGAATGGTAATGATGGTGGCTGTTGGTATGAATGATATTAGACACAAGGAAATATATGGAAGAACCTGAAAGTGAAGAATAATAAAGTGCCCTGAGGAACTCTCGCTTAATCAGTATGAATAAGAAAATATGTAGCGTTAAGTCTTTAACAGCTTAGCTTAGTTAAAGAAAACAAACATGATTAGTTGAGCTACAGCTTGAATTCCAGGAATATCTGCTACATCATTAAAGTAAGAGAGCAAAATGGTAGAAAAATGATGCATGGAACATGTTGTATAGTATAAAAGTCCAAGCATACACCCGCTATTCAAAGATAGCTGTATATTAGTTTCAATCTAGATGGATATCAGTTGTTGGAAATAGTTATATTAAATATCCTGATGATATAATGCTTGAATTAACGGTAAGCGTAGGTAAAAGAATATGTAGAAATAATTAACAGATTTGATATGATATAACAGTAAATAGGAAAGGAAAGAAACTGGTGAATATGCGAAGGCAAAAGAGCTAGACCGTCATATTCACGATGGCATGCATGAAATCACAAGTATGTAAATAAAAAAAAAATCGAGAATTAGAAGAGCATTCGTAGTGTAGAAATTAAGAGTTCCTGTACATGATATATGGTGGTGATACCTGTCTAAAGTTTTCTCTATTTTTTGCAAACAAAACAGAGAAAAGTCTTTCAATACTGCACTAATTCAAGGCGGCAAGCTGGCAGAATCGTTAGCACGCCGGGCGAAATCCATAGCGGTATTTCGTCTGCCCCTACGTTCTGAGTTCAAATTCCGCTGAGGTTGACTTTGCCTTTCATCCTTTCGGGGTCGATTAAATAAGTACCAGTTACGCACTGGGGTCGATATAATCGACTTAATTCGTTTGTTTGTCCTTGTTTGTCCTCTCTGTGTTTAGCCCCTTGTAGGTAGTAAAGAAATAGGTATTTCGTCTCTCTTTACGTTCTGAATTCAAATTCCGCCGAGATCGACTTTGCCTTTCATCGGGGTCGATAAATTCAGTACCAGTTGCGTACTGGGGTCGATATAATCGACTGGCCCCCAAAATTTCGGGCCCTGTGTCTAGACTAGAAAAGAATATTGCACTAATTTGTTTTCACTCTTCAAGCGCAACGATTCGATATTTACAAACATGTTGTTCTGTTGCTGAATGTAGAAAAAAAATTACTATAATTAATTACTAAGATTGGGGGAAGATATTGGCAGACATTAGTGCTTTACTAAGTTCAACTTTAGTATTTGAAGATCTGATTTGCCAACGAATGCTAAGAATGAAATTTTAGAGGTAGCGCTACCAACCGATGTGGACCTACGCTTTTGATAATTTCATCCTTGGCATTTGACGAGCTCTGCTTCCAATCAATGTCAACCATGGCATTCGGCAGATCGTACGGACGACCAGCATGAAGCTTGACATTTCATAGGCTGTAGAATCATCTGATTAAGATTGAAACGCAAGCCAAAACTGTAAATATCATCAGAACTCTGTCCCGGTGGAGAAACATAAAGATTACATATCGAAGAAGCCATACAGCGGGGAAGAACATTTCTCACTCGATCCTGAGAACGAAACAAGGCGTCAGAGTTTGCTGAAGTAAGCACAATATTTCTATAAAATAGGATAATGTCTGTAAAATTAAGTGTATTTTGTATTTTCTGAAATAATGCGAAATTTTGTAAAGTTTATATGGAGACAAAGTCACATAACGAAAATGATCTGCATACAAGTCGCACACGATTTCGAATCCTTCGAGGAATAAGATCCGTGATATTCAGTTAACCATGGAGCTGTTATGCCTGAATTCCTATGTAACGTTTGTACAGAGGATGACTAAAAGACTACGTAACTTTAGGATAGAGACTGATCGCTAAGAAGTACATAATAAGTCTTACATAATTTTGTACGGATTGAGCATAAAGGTGAAGGAAACTACGCTGACTTTGTCATGGAATTAAAACTATTCGGGCGGTTAAGGAATGCATTCACCAAAACAGGTTTTTGTAATTGATGCTGCAAAAATGGCACAAAACTAATTCAGTACAGACAATGATGGAGTCACTTTCCAGTCATCATCATCCTAGTCAGGTGTCGCACTATGCGATGCTGTGGTCATCACGATGTCTTGCCACCTCCTCCTGTCCGCTACTCCATGGACAGCTCAGAATAAGGACAATCCTGTGGCTGCCATGTCTTTCAGCCAAGAAGTGGGGGTGGTCTGCCTCTTTTACGTCTGCCGTTCACCTTGCCAGTTACGATCGTTCGCTCAAGTCCATCCCGGCGCATGACGCGGCCAAAGAACCGAGGCTTCCGCTTCATGATGTTTCACCGAAGCGACCTCTCGCAACAGAGATTTTCCAGCACCCAGTTGTTCGTCCTCCTCTCCCCCGTCCACGATACTCTAAGGATTCTGCGGTAAAACCACATTTCAAAAGCGCTCACTCTTTTCTTGTCTGCCTTCAGCATTGTCCACGACTCGCAGCCGTACGTCGCAATAGAGAAAGCGGCAGCCCGAAGTAGCCTTATCTTCAGCATCATTGACAGCGGAGGCGCAATGGCCCAGTGGTTAGGGCAGCGGACTCGCGGTCGGAGGATCGCGGTTTCGATTCCCAGGCTGGGCGTTGTGTGTGTTTATTGAGCGAAAACACCTAAAGCTCCACGAGGCTCAGGCAGAGGGTGGTGGCGACCCCTTTCTCTCACTCTTTCTCTCACTCTCCAACTTTCTCTCACTCTTTCTCTCACTCTCCAACTTTCTCTCACTCTTTCTCTCACTCTCCAACTTTCTCTCACTCATTCTTCCTGTTTCTTATCCCCCACTTCCTACGCAACCCCTGAGCCTGGATGCGCATTCATCCATCCGTCGATGCTCTCGGTGTCGGGGTTGACCTGCTTTCTCTTCTGCGGGTCTTACGAATAGCAAAGGACCACATTTCACATTTCTCCCTCTCTGGGACGAAGACCGCTTCGCTCAACAGCAACAGCAGCATTGACACGCCAGATGTTCTCCAGATCTTGTACCGCTGGCCCCGCTATTGCGAGCCTTCTCCGTATCTCTGGTGTACTTGATCCACTGGGGCTGATTGTGGATCCCAAGTACACAAAACCCAGTACGTATTAATAAATAGAAGCAACATTTGGAAATATTGTTAGGTCACTGTGACATAGCGTTTGTTAACCTTGGAAATTTCTGTTCACCTTGGAATATGTTTGCCAATATGTATCTGAAAATTTCTTTTGAAGAAAGGAAACACTTGAAGTGTCTCTCAAACCATTATTAATAACCATAACAGTAGCAGCAGCAACAACAATAATTACAACAATTATTCGTCTTGTTGTTGTTGTCATTATTATTATTATCATTATTATCATTATTATTATTATTATTATTATTATTAATATCATTATTATTCTTGTTGTTGTTGTTCTTCTTTTTCTTCTTCTTATTCTTCATCATCTTATTATTATTATTATTATTATTATTATTATTATTATTATTATTATTATTATTATTATTAGAAGAAGAAGAAGAAGAAGAAGAAGAAGAAGAAGAAGAAGAAGAAGAAGAAGAAGAAGAAGAAGACGAAGAAGAAGAAGACGAATGTGGTGGATAAAAAGTCGAAAAAACAACGACAAAATATCAAGATATATATTAAAAAGAAAATGTAAAAAGGTGCCAGAGAAAAGAAATAAAAAAAAAAGATTGAAGGAGATTTGGATTCTACGTAATCTATAAAATGGTATCATCATAAACAGCCTGAAGCCATCATTGAAAATCACTGTTGTAATATTTTATAAGTCTTCTCTGTGCTAACTGACCATGTAATACGGACAGAGAAACCGATTATTTTCATCAATAGCAAAAATAACAACAACTACAACTACAATAATAATAATATTAATAATAATAATAATAATAATAATAATAATAATAATAATAATAATAATAATATTAATAATAATAATAATAATAATAACAATAATAATAATAATAATAATAATATAACAACAATAATAATAATAATAATAATAATAATAATAATAATATTGATAACAATAATAATAATAATAATAATAATAATAATAATAATAATAATAATAATAATAATAACAACAACAATGATAATAGCAATAATGCAGAATATGGTAGGTCATTGATTTTATTTCATCATGTGGTAGCTGAGTCAAACATAAAGAAAGAGAAGATATTCAAAAATATCTTGAGTAGATACTGAGACAAGTCTTAGATTTGTGCATGAAAACTGTCCTTGTTGTTGTGGTAGCTATGAGGAAAATATTCAGACATCTGTTGAACAGCCAACCAGACGTTGGGATTTAAATCGACAGAATAGTTGTAGGAAAAAAATATCTTCTATTCTGCTAGAATCCTACGCAATATCATTGAATATTGAAGAGACTTGTCACAAGATCGCAAAAAGAAAACGAAGTCTCCGTTGACATAACCGTCACAGAAAATTGTAACAATGTTAATAGTTTTTTTTTTTTAAACTGTCACAAAGATATAAATATTCGGATGAGCAAATCGTCATTTATACCGACACCAGTATTTCGTTGGTATGTTATTTTATCGGGTCTGTAAGAACGATAAAGCAAACTAGGCCAAGATGGGCGCTGAAAGCAGTGTCCAGGTCTGTTGGGAGACAACGGATTATCTTCAAATCTGTTCCGGATGCTTCTAAATGAGAAGACTCCACTAGTGACATTCAAGGTACAAGGCGATAGTTTTAAAAGGAAGGATGGATTAAAACTTTGACCACAGAAAAATACTACATTGTTTGAACTCAAAACTCAGCGAACCGATATAAATACCACAAGATATGAGGTCCGATTTTCTTACATTTTTGTTGACCATCTACTGCACTTGATTTGTAATTTTCGTTGTGGGCCTTAAAGGATAAAATACGAGCTTGACCATTGTGGTACTTGAAACTTAAAATGAAAAGTTGGAAGAAAGAAATTCTGTGGTGCATTATAATCGGTGATATAACGGCTCAACTAATTTAGAACGTAAACAAACAACACGATACAGGAAGACATTTTATCTGGCGCTCTGCCGATTATGATCATTCACTGGAATTTTATAGTTAACTAGCACTAGAATTTTTTAGTTAACTAGCACTATGTCCCGGCAACGCTGGGTCATAGTGCTAGTGCATGCATATACAGCTGCGTGCTTGCACACATACACGCGAGTACTCCGACCAATCACATACAGTTAGCTGGCATTCGATTGGCGTATCAAGTTTCGGGCATTTTGATTGGGTTTTGGATAGAAAATTCACAAAAAAGTCACTTCTATTGATTTTTTAATGGCTTTGTGGAGTGACTGGGGAAATGTAACGATGTGCACGACCATCCTTGGACGGTTTTGAATGACCATAGAAAGTGCGAGCTCTCGAACTGCAAAATTGTGGATTTGTATAAAGGACACACACAGACAGACATTTGCCGTTTATATATAGAGAGATAGCGATTTCTAAGATAAGACAAAATTTTTAGGGGAGGAAACGATAGAACGATCGCCCTCAGTAACCTTCTGATGCTCTACTCTATAGATCACACGTAGATGGAAGATAAAGTTGACCCTGATGAGATTTGAACTAATGGGGGCTAAGTAACATGATCGAAGGTCACAGTATGTCTAATTCTCAGCTCAACCAATCAAATGCGTTATTTTGGCCAATCAAATGCATTATTAAAAGAAATAATAAGAATATATTTCTTACGTCTAAGGAGTCTTACAGTTGCTGGAAATTTATACAGCAATGCAAAAAATGTTACAGTTGGTATCAATGCTGTATTTAGTAGTAAACTTTAGATAGTTGAAAGACAGACGTTGTGCCATTTTACCGTGGAATAAATTTTCACTCAGTTGAGTTTGAAAGACAAATATGCCTCACTACTTATTGACCACGATTTTAAATCTAGACGAACTAATTCCCTTTTAACAACTTCAAACGGCGATTTTATTTGATGATAATTTCAGACATCAAACTCTAAAACGCGTACCACTGTCTGAGTGTGTGTAGTGTAATTTCGGTTTTAAATCTAGTCAGATGTAAGTTTATAGGTATTATAAATACGTAAAATAAAATGTGAATATAAGATGGTGACATTTGAAATTGGTGTAGAGTTGCAGAAAAAGCCATAGAAATAAAGAGTGGAAATATTAGTGAAACCATGAAGAATGAAAATTAAACACTAAACTGAATTCATTGAAAATCAACCAAAACATTGGAAATAAACGAAAAACTGGAGACAGAGACCAAATAAAGGGAACAAAAATAAAGAAAGCAGCAGAACTGATGCAAAGAAAATAACCAAGAGTAAGTTGTAAGTGGCGAATGAAGAAGAAAAAAATGTAGTTGGAAAATTCTGAAACAGAATAAGATATTAAATAACCACAGAGGCTTTAAAATCTAATGCCTTTTAATGAGTGTACCAATGGAATTTAGAGCGAATGAGGAAGGTTCTATATGTGCGCTCCATTTGCTAGAAATAGCAGCAAAATCTGCCTCAGACCACTACATAATATTTTATAAACACATTAAATCGCATCAGAATATGAATATAAAATAAATATTATAAGTACAGAATTATAAATACACTGTAGAAACATATGATATAAATCTAGAAACAGTTGAATAAAAGTGTGTGTAATGGTAATGATTCTTTTGAAAAGCGGCGAGCTGGCATAAATGTTGGCACGCTGGGCGAAATGCTCAGTGGTATCTTGTCTGCCGTTACGTTCTGAGTTCAAATTCTGCCAAGGTCGACTTTGTCTTTCATCCTTTCTGGGTCGATAAATTAAGTAGCAGTTACGCACTGGAGTCGATGTAATCGACTTAATCCGTTTGTCTGTCCTTGTTTGTCCTCTCTGTCTTTAGCCCTTTGTGGGTAGTAAAGAAATAGCTATTTCGTCTGCCGTTACGTTATGAGTTCAAATTCCGCCAAGGTCGACTTTGCCTTTCATCCTTTCAGTATCGATAAATTAAGTACCAGTTGCGTACTGGGGTCGATGTAATAGACTTAATCCGTTTGTCTGTCCTTGTTTGTCCCCTCTGTGTTTAGCCCCTTGTGGGTAGTAAAGAAATATGTAATGGTGTTTTTGATAAATCAAGTGGCTTCATCAGATTTACACCAAAAGAAAACATCCAGACAACCCACGGTTGAGGCTGTATATTTTATATTTTTTATATTTTACAATTTAATAGGGTAAATGTAACTTCCGGGTTTTAGCTAAGTAGCCTTCGTAAAATGAAGAAAACTGAGACGTCACTTTGAAATTACTCTCAAGAATTTCCTCCGTAAAGCGAAGTAAATATGGAACTCTATTTAAAGGTATTCGGTGAACCTTCAATTAATATATATGATTGTTTAAAAAACTATACGTAAAAACAAATATAAACATATGTGTGTGTGTATGTGTGTGTGTGTGTGTATGTGTGTGTGTGTATGTATGTGTGTGTGTGTGATACAGTTGGATAGTATTAGTAATGGATTAGTGTATTGGTGACATAAAAGATGCACAGTCATATTGGACCTGTCTTATGTACTGCAGGAGAAATTGACGAAAAATGATTTTAATGAATTAAAGCTCATTGGTGACCCAACTTCGCACATAACACTTAGGTGACTTTTGAGACACGCTTTTGGGAAAAAAAAGCGCCTTATTAGCTGTCAAAAATGGCGCTTGTCCATCCGTACCTCGTACTCACTAGATTAAGTCTTGTGCATAATTGTTATATTAATAATTGTCATAAACATAGTTGTTATAGTAACGATGCCGGCACTGCCAAGGATACAAGGTCTGATCAATAGGTATCCAGACTGTTGCCATCGTAACGAAGCTAAAGCACGCTGAGTGAAGCCACGAGGCAAAGATTGACCTTAATCTCTGCTCTGCTCGCGCACTGAGTGTTAACATTCTAGCTCGCTTCCGCTGATTGTAGCAGTGCTTGGAAGGAACATGTGTAGTGTGTAACTGTCGCAATGACCATGGTAGAAAAAGTTGTCATGGTGAAACCTACTGAGAGGCCTACGCAAATTTGCAGAAAGTGTATGGAGAGGAGTATATGAGCCCCACTCCAGTGCACGAGTGGTTGAGACGTTTCCAAGATGGCTGAAAAATGTCGATATTGACGAACATTCTGGGAGATCCACAGCCAGCAGAACTGAGAAAAACATGCAGCTGTGAGGAGAAATCGTCGAATCATCATCCATGAGTTATCACAGGATGTGCAGATTAGTTACGGTTCAGTTCAGTCCATTATCACTGATGATTTGGGTATGAGACGCGTGCCTGTCAAGTTTGAGCCACAACACTTTTCAGCTGACCCAATAAATACTCGGAGTTTCAGTTGCACAAGATTCCCTTGATTGTGTCGAGAACGAAGAAAACTTATTGAAAACTTTGCGTAGGCCTCTGACCAGCGATCGCCAATCTTTCTGTTGTGGTCGATGCAACAATCTCACGCTACATCGCTTCCTTTCAAACACTGATGTAAACAGCGGAAGTTCACAGTAATCTCTACCAAGCGGATTCACTCTGCGGGATTTAGCTTCGTCACTATGGCGACAGTCCGGATATTTAGTGATGAAATCACGTAGATCATTTTAAGATAAATACCATAGCAAAGTCATATTCTAATATTCCAAAGAAAACTTTCCAGAAGAAATTGAGAAAAAAATAAGAGACATAGAGCATATATTAAAATTGTGGAGATCTCGATATCAGTGAGGGGTGAACGTACAAAACCGAAGGAATGAGTATATATGAACACTCACGTGAAAAAATATGAAATTAGCGAAATATTAAATATTATATTTAGTGAGGAGATAATATATGGTATGGAACACGCCTATTCAGAGAGTAAATAAAAAATAAAGTACGCCGTAAAAGACTTGTAATGTCACGACATGTGTCATATGCTGGTTGATCTAAAGATCATTTTGGAAGTACCAAAAAATATCGAAAGATTCTATGTGTGTGTGTGTGAGGTGTGGTGTGTAATAAATGGAATTACTTAAGTAAATTGTATGAACTATTTAGCAACGTTCTTTGAACGGGAGATAAGACTAACATTCTTCACCAATGCACATCAAAGATTCCACCCGCATAAAAACGTAACACGTAACTAAAGAGATTTAAAAATCCTAAAGATAGCAGTATGGTAGGCGATAGAGAAAAAATCCACTACACTAATATATATGTATATATATACATAACTAATGGAAACAGCAGGTTGCAATGTTTCACCAGAAACGAAAATCGTAATTGTCATTAAATGTGACTAGGGTGTAAAAATAACACCTACATTACTAGAAATAAGAGCTAAAATGCTTTAATGCATATGAATGGAAACATATACACTAACAAAGACCGACCATAATTGTACGAAAAGTTGCGACCTGACATCAGTTTCGGCAATATCCGTTACCATCATCAGTTAAGCCACCTCGGTTATATATATATATATATGTGTGTGTGTGTGTGTGTGTGTGTGTTGTGTGTGTGTGTGTGCGTTTGTATGTGTGTGAGTGTGTGTATATATCTATATATCTATATATATGTGTGTCTTTGCGTGTGCCTGTATATGTGTATGGCTCTGTGTGTGTGTGTGTGTGTGTGTGTGTGAGACTGTGTTTGGTTCTCAAGGAGAATATTGAGGAGAGCACGGACAAGCAACATGTCTAATCAAGAAGTGATGACTCAACCTGTGATAAATAAGAAATTTCTTTGTGAGAAAAAGGTGAAGCAACTGAGATTCCTTGGTCATGTGATGAGGAAAGATGGCCTCGAGAATTTAGCGATGATCGGCAAGACTAACAGAGAAAGTAGCATGATGTGCTACCCGGCCCTCCTGAGCTTATCATGTATCGAGAGGGAAACGTTTACTTTTGTTATATTGTCCTTCTTTGTAGGGAAAAAGGACAAATTTCTCACTCCACTTTTGGTAACAAAGTAGCTTATACAGTAACACTGCGAGGTTTTCGTCCAGGAATTATTCTTTGATGGCAGCGAATTGCTCGGGTCTTGAGATGAAACCCATTTGCGTCGATATTTCACAGAAGCACCATTCTGCTTTACAAACTTTTATTCATTTTTTTGTAATCAAATTCCCAAACCTGAGCGATAAGTAATTGGTGATATTAATGTCCTCCACTAGGTTTGGTTTAATTCTCTGATCTTCTCCGTCTATAAATTATCTAAGCCAAATACCCTTTTCAATTTTAATGATGTCGGAATTTAAGCTGCTCTCTTGAAAAAAATAGAAATAACTTCCCCAATAGAACTTTGATCAAGAACTTTGATCAAGACACGAAAAATTAAAAATACAAGAATTTAGACTATATATAATAGAGAAAATTAAATAAAAAGAGACAAAATCCAAGGATACACTGCTGAAAGAAACTCATAGAAACACCTTCGTATATGGAGAAAAAGTACTTTTGTTAATCCTTAAATCTGCCTTACAAAAATAATTTTCCTTCGTTAATGATATAACCTAAACTAACTTTGATACATTCTCCAGCACAAATAAATACAAAATAAGAAAAAAAAATGAATGAGTATGTACACTTACATATACATGTGGAACCTGCGAGGGGTAAATTGTCGCCATTTTATTTTTTTAATTTTGTGCATGCGCATTGCTTGTTTTTGCTTTCGTCAACTACACAGTATAGTGAGGTCAGTTGGGAACCGACTGTGAGACAAACAGCATCATGATGCAATTCACTATGACAAATATTTGGAAAGGACATGCTGTACTGCTTGGCATTCACACCAGAAACTCCAGCACGAACATTTCAGAATATTTGGGTGACAGTGCAAAGGATTCGGAAAGATTTGGATGAGTCTAATTGTGATTACGAAGCTAGGGCCTCTCGGAAAGCTCTCTCTGGTCGTTCTGATAAGAAGCGGACTCTTGAATCTGTTGCTGAGATCCAAGCCATGATTGACAAAGATCCCTCCAAGTCAAACATGTTCATCGCCAGGGACATGAGAGTTTCTGGGTTTTGTAAGAGAGGGGTAGTGCATGAAGACATTCCGTATTCCTCATACAAGATGAGAAAGGGCCAACTTTTATCCCAAGAAAGACCGCGCCACGAGGCTTTTGAATAAACTCAAGCACGCCCTGCAACCGAACACGCATTGGTTTTCCTCAGACGAGAAACATTTCTACCAAGATAAGATGGTGAACAAACAGTAAGACTACTGATTTGCCGTGTCCCCAAATCATGTACCGAGAATGATAAAAAGTCAAATATCCAGTCAACAAGTTTTGTCCTGGGTAAAGAGGGTGGCTGCTGGAAGACCCTATGTCTGGCAAGAAGACTCTGCACAGTGTCACACAAGCAGGTGATCCCTGTCAGACAATATCTGGGACCACATCACTCCTAACATCTGGCCACCTAACTCCCCAGACTGCAATCCTCTTGATTATTTATGTGTGGGATGCAGTTGAGCCAGAGTCCAACAAAACGCCTTGTAACACCGTAACACTAAAGATGAAGGCAAGGATTATGGCAGCATTCGCCAGCTTAGACAAGGAGACAGTCCAGAAGAGTTGCAGGAGATTCCGAAGTCGTCTGAAGCCAATAACGATTTTATTGAATAAATTTACTCTTCAGTATTTCATGATATATTAATGTAATTTTGCTAAATATATCTGTTAAAATGAGATGTCAATTATTTTCATATTTGACTTTAATTTAGAAAATTTATTCATATCTTGTACATATATGGTTATTAATATGCATGTATATAGGTATCTATATGCATATACATACATACATACATACACACACACACACATACATACACTACCGTCAGAAATTAATTAGCACCCTTGATTTGCTCTTTACTCAAGGTATGTGCTGTCACCTAGTGGCCATATCTCGAACTATTGCTTTGTTGCGAGTTCACTGTTGCACAGAACGATGACGTAACTTTGTTTGCAGAGCAGTTTGAGAGTCTACAGCCTTATGATGTTGACATAGCAGTGCAACAACAACTTGGAGTGCGGATGCAGACAAATCTTCCTTTGTTTAATAGATATAGGTAGCGCCTCGCAAGGACCGAAATCACACCATACTAAGTTTTCTCATTGCGTAAGACGTTTTGAACAGCTCATAGGTTAATTGATTTAACCTATTTAATGTAGAAATTTGAGAAGTGCTAATTAATTTCTGACGCAAGTGTACGTACATATATATATATATATATATATATATATATACATACATATATATATACATACATACATACACACACACACGCACACACATAAAAATAATGAATTAATAAAATAAAACGGAGAAAAAGACAAGACAAAATCAAGAACGCGAGTACGTGGTACATTCAAAGTATAAATAAGACGCTCAGAGGAGGATAGTGTGGCTGTTTTACGTTTCGAGCAAAGCGCTTCATCGGAAACATATGTCTCATCGGAGACATAGGAGAGTCCAAGAGAAAAAGGAGGAGAAAAAGTGCCAACATACATACACACATACATACATACATACATACATACATACATACATACATGCATACATACATACATACATACATACATACATACATACATACATACATATATGTATACATACATACATACATGCATGCATACATACATGCATACATACATACATACATGCATGCATACATACATACATACATACATACATGCATACATACATGCATACATACATGCATACATACATGCATACATACTACATAAATACATACATACATACATACATGCATACATACATGCATACATACATACATACATACATACATAAATACATACACGCATACATACATGCATGCATACATGCATACATACATACATACACACACATACATACATACACACATACATACATACATGCATACATACATACTACATAAATACATACATACATACATACATGCATACATACATGCATACATATATACATACACACACATACATACATACACACATACATACATACTACATAAATACATATATACATACATAATACATACATACATACATACATACGTACATACATGCATACATATATACACACACTCATACATACATATGAGAGTGTGTGTGTATGTACAAAAATTCAAGGAAGGAAGGATATTTACACATTTTTAATTGATAATTTATATATATATATATATATATATATATAAAGTCAACGTACGTTTCTGATACGTTACAGTTGCATAACTCTCTAATGCTCTGTAGATGGAGTATAGTATTACATAGATCTTAAAAAAAGAGCAGACGCAAGTAGGTAATTAATGTGTACCTGCATTTTGGAAGATTATAGAAATGAGATTAATCTGGGTGTAGAGATATTGATAACTGACCAACCCATACTGTATGCAGGGAAGTAGAATATTGAGTGTGGACAGTATAGAAATGCAAAGAAGATAATGAAATATGATATGGCAAGAGTTCCTGTTGTATATATATATATAATCAAGCTAAGTTTAATAAAACATAGAAAATGTGATTGTATTGTGAGCTATATCAACAACGCCTAATACAGGTAAGATAACTTTACCCATCAATAACTGAGGCTAATGAACGGGAAAGATAACAGCGTGGGGAACAGGAGAGTTAAGGCTTTAAGGAAAAAAATTAGTAACTTTAATCATTATAAAATAAATAGTCATTTCTTGAGGAGAACTAGTACTTCCTTGAGAATAGATACATTTCATTATAAATCAAGAAACGAAGAAAAAATATTTTAATGATAAGATTAAAAAATAATTTCAATGCGTAAAATATAACCCTAAAGCAGGATTTCAAAGGAGAAAAAAATACATATATACAAATAAATAAGAACCGACATATAAATTAATAAATAAAACATGATAAAATAAATTGATAAATAAATAGATAAGAGACCCAGAAAGTTAGACATAATTCTAAGCACCAAGAGAATACAAAACTGTTAAAACTGTTAATAGTGCGGTCAGTGGAATCAGAATATACTTTTTGATAACCTTAATTATTTTAAAGAATTTCACTGAAATTAAAAGGCAAGAAAGATTGGGATGAATATTAACGGAAGACTTAAGAAATAATAATAATAATAATAATAATAATAATAATAATAATATAATAATAATAATAATAATAATAATAATAATCATAATAATAATAATAATAATAGCTGATAGCTACCTAACTCAGATACCAGGAAACCCAAAATGGCAGAAGTTCAAAAGATAGTGCTCATGGGAACTGCTCATATCCTACGCAAAATACTCTCTATGTGACCTCAAGGTTTAAAACAACCATAATTTTCGGTTTAAAAAAACAAAAAAAAAAAAAAACTTTTTTTTTTTTAGACCTTCATTAGTACAACATCCCCACACCCCAAATATATGGCACACTAGGCATAACAACAACATGAACTTCCAACCCTGTTGTCTCATGAGGTCTCTGGGTGAGATTGGAGCCAACTTGTACAAATATAAAGCAAAAGTCAAACATAGAATAATAATAATAATAAGTATAAATGCCCTGATGCAGTACCAGGCAGTGGCTCTCATGGCTTCTGATCTTAACTGATTGGAAGTGTTATCATGTACATTGTTTTGTCTTGGTATAAAAGATGGGCTACAGCAAATATTCTGCTCAATACCACAGATTTGCTTGTCAGTTGTTTGACCTTAAACAGTTGAGCATGTCCCCTTGTGGCTGACGATATGTGCATCTCTGATCACGAGCAGAAGTAGTGGGGGAGCATCATAGCCATGTGTTGAGAGGGATTCTTTGGGGTTTGAATAATTCACCTCTGCAAACATGGGTGTTTCGTTCAACATCCTTAAACAACCCTTATTCAGGGACCTTTCGAGTGGGATGGGTTACTCGACCTGAAGAAAATTCTAACTGGGCCCCACCTGCAAGGTCATGCGCTGTTTAGCTTGATATGAGATCACCATGTCGCGCACATATGGTTGTGATGCATGTGCCTGATGTACCCTTGTTAGACGGGTAGTCACGACGTGTATACTGGGCTTCGTATATTTTACCCTAGTGCCACTTTGATGGCATGCACTGCAATCTCACTCAATAATAATAATAATAATAATAATAATAATAATAATAATAATAATAATAATAATAATAATAGGCACTGCACACATCCTACGCAGAACACTTTCCATACAATAACCATCAGAGCATCACAACAAATCACAGCACATACCCAAGGCACACAGAGCTGTGCTCGGTAGTGAAGTGAAAGCACGCTATAAAAATAAAACTACTGAATAATAATAATGATAATAATAATAATAATAATAATAATAATAATAATAATAATAATAATAATAATAATAATAATAATAATAATAATAATAATAATAATGATAATAATAATAATGATAATAATAATTATAATAATAATAATAATAATAATAATAATAATAATGATAATAATAATAATAATAATAATAATAATAATAATGATAATAATAATAATGATAATAATATAGCATTACTAGGCATTGCACATATCCTACATAAAATTATTTTAATACAGTAACCAATGGAGCATCACACGAAGCAACATTAAAAAAATACCTTAGGAATGAGAACCCAGGTTCGAAATTTCCCCAGGACACATGATGAAGGCTGGAGGGTATATCAGCCGAAACGTTGTGTTAACAACAAACAAGATGAGGACAAATATCCGTCAAATAATGTAAATAATGTGCATAATTCCACGTTTTAAATATAGGAATGGAAGACTAATAAGGATGATAACAAAAACAAAAAGAACAACAACAACAATAACAATGATAGCAATACCATTTCCTGATGGCTTAAAAGAATTATTCCATTCTACTTAAGCATATCTGTTGTATATTTACAATACTTGAACAAATGGTCTACAGCTCTCATATATTGTCACACTGGTCATTATAATACTTATTAGGGAAATGTTTAAATGTTTTTCTAAAGAGATGAGTACATTTAAGTGCTAATTCATTACTAGAATCCTTTAAACTGAACTTGGAAATAGAGATATGGAATATCTTTTCTTGGTAAAGGTCACATATTTAGAAAAGCATGATGGGCTATTTTATATCATAATAAGCACATCTATAGTTGTACATCTATAATAAATCCAAATAGATTTACTTAAAGAGGTGAAATTCTCTCTTATAGGCAATTATTATCTCTTGTATTGAAGTCCGTAGCACAAGAACCAATGTCATAGAACATGTGTCTACCAGCTGTTACCAAACATCTATAGACTAATTTTTTTCCCAAGTACCAGTTGGTACCATTTGATGGATGTTTGTCCTCATCTTGTTTGTTGTTAACAGAACGTTTCGGCGGATATACCTTCCAGCCTTCATCAACTTTCCAACCTGTCATTATAATTTTTCAGGTCACTGCCTGGAATCGAACTCGGAATCTCTGGGTTAGTAGTCCGCGCTCTTAACCACTACACCATATAGGCAATTATGGATTGAATTTTTAGGGCTTATAAATCTAATATTTAACTATCCTTCCATTAGATTTATAAGCCCTAAAAATTCACTCCATAATTGCCTACGAGCAAGTAGTGGTTAAGAGCGCGGGCTACTAACCCCAAGATTCGGAGTTCAATTCCAGGCAGTGACCTGAATAATAATAATAATATTAATAATAATAATAATAATAATAATAATAATAATAATAATAATAATAATAATAATAATAATAATAATAATAAGTAACAGAATTCATCTGTCACTCTGTTTAACAACATCATCTGGCTCCGAGATGTTCGTAAAAATGTTCAATCTGCTGTAATATATCTTCTATGTGTATTGGTTTGAGAGACATGGGAAAGAGAGAAGAGCAGAAAGCGTGAGGACGAATGAAAGTCAGACAAGACGTAGGCGACATAGAACAATGACAAGAAATAACAGTCGTAATAACGGTTATAGATTCTAGCGGAAGGCCAGCAATTTCGGGTGAGGGGTAAGTCGATTAGAATTACCCCAGTGCGGCACTGGTACGTATTTTTATTGACTGCGAAAGGATGAAACCCAAAACCGACTTCGGTGGCATTTGAACTCACAACGTTAAGTTGCAAGAAATGATGCTAAATATTCTGTGCGCTGCAGTAACGATTCTGCCAGCTCGCCGCCTTAATAATAATAATAATAATAATAATAATAACAGTAGTAGTAGTAGTAGTAGTAGTAGTAGTAGTAGTAGTAGTAGTAGTAGTAATAATAATAATAGTAGTAGTAGTAGTAGTAGTAGTAGTAGTAGTAGTAGTAGTAGTAGTAGTAGTAGTAATAATAATAATAATAATAATAATAATAATAATATAATAATAATAATAATAATAATAATAATATTGATAATAAGAATAATAATAATAACTAGTACCATTATTAATTATTTATGAGACACATTCTGCAATCACATTTCTTAAGTTACAGACAACATGATATATTTTGAAAAGCGTGCAGAGAGAGGTATACCTTGTTAGAAATATTTTGCAATAAGATTCTAGCAACACTTAATGACCGTCAAATTTCTGTCTTGTTATTTTCGAGAACGTGCTTATGTCCATGCTTACAAGAAAGTTATCACTCTGTTTTTACAAAAGCGACCATATATCATAAAAGTTTTGCTAATTACAAATACGTATCCGGACTCAATTCATATAAGATATGTCGCTTTTCATTCAATAACTACGTTTGTGTAAAACGTTGAAGTTTTCACATTAATATTAGAATAATTATTCTGTACTGAAATGTCAGTCTTTACCACTCTGCTCTTACGGAAAAAAGATCTGTAGCTGGGTTATAATTTCATAACATACTTACAGAGGTGGAGATTCTTATGTGGACCTCTTACCTTTCAATTGTTTCGGTTATTGGACTGCGGCCATGCTGGGGCACGCGATTGAATGCTTTAATGGAACAAACAAACAAACCCTAGTAGTCATTTTGTAAAACCTGACACTTATCTTTTAATTATCTTTGACGAACTGCTAAACTACGGCAAAGCAAATAAGCCAACACCGGTTGCACACACACATACGTATATATATTTATGACGAGTTTCCGCACAGTTTCCTTCTACCAGATTAATTAAGAAAACATAGGTTGGAATGTAGTTATAAATGAAGAGCCTTGTGGAAGATATTGCGCAGTGGAATTGAAACGGAATCACCTAGTTACAAAGCGAGCTTTTTAACCACAAAACTATTCCTGTTTATAGCTAGATTTTATACCTAGATTTCCAGAAGTACTGAACTTTTTGCCTTCTATACTCATAGTCGCTTCTTCTACAATATTTAATATTTAACTAGACATCTTTTATGAGTTAATATAACATAAGCAATCAACAAAGACGACTTCAATTATAGAAATTCTTCAAACAAAGAACATTCGCATTAAATAATAAATTATACGTTATGGCTATTTTATGAACAGAAGATATAAGAAGTACCTTGCCACAAGATCTGCGAGGCGAGTAAACATGAAAAGATGCTGAGGTGAAAGATTTGCTTACGGCGAATAACTATCGATAAGGTCAGTGACTGTAACGAAAGGGCTTTGACAGACTAATCGATTAAGCAATTGATCAATCGACAAATTGGTTAATTGACTTGTTATAAAAATAAAATGGAGCATTAGCACTGTGTGTGTTTATATTAGCATTGTGACCCACCCGAAATAGAACAATAATCAGAAATGGTCGTTTTGAGGATGGCCTCGGAATATTCTGTGGAATGAGTGATGGTGCGTGAGCTGGTGATCAGTGTGCTGAACTGACGATCGGGAGATTACGGTTTCGAGATCAGGAGCAGTGCGGTGCATTGTGCTCTTGAGAAAAACACTTCATTTCTCGTTGCTCCAGTCACCTTAGCTGTAAACGGATAATTCTGTAAGGGAATAGTGCCCCGTTTAGGGAAAATAAGATCTCACCCTCCCTTTTTATGTCATAGAAACCAGGCATTCAATTCTAAGAGTCGACCGACTAGAACCAGCTTTTAATTTTATACTATAGAATGAAACATAGCCAACAAGATGCTTGCAAAGTGCAACCAATGATAGTTGAGTGAATTTGGTAGTTAGGAAACTATGCTGAAGCTCGTCGCAAATATATGTACGTGTGGGTGGGTGTGGTTCTGTTTGTTGCCTCACAGCGTCGCTTGAGAAAAGTTATAACGAAGGAAGTTTAACATAACTGACTGACAATGCTTTTCTGTCTGTCTGTCTGTATCCCTTTCTCTCTCTCTTTCTTGATATCTCTATATCTCACTCTTCCCTTAATGATGGCTGTTACTGTTGTGTGGACGCCCCCAGACGATGAAGTAGGCTGGCCCAATACGTAGATATAGTGGGAGAAGTCTAGAAGTCAGTCAGACTAGAGTGGAGTAGTGGTGAGACTAGAGTAGAGAGCACAGAGTAGCATAGGCATCCCAACGTGTGACATGACAGTTACTTATGTGACTTCATTCGGGGCTCCTTCATGAATTACATCGAGAATCATGGAAAAAATAATCTGATTTGTTTGGAAGTCAGCCGACAGATGCAACCACCACGAAAAGAATATCCGGTAAGATTATCAATATCTCATTTTGATCTTATAATTTTTACTCTTATGCGACTACGGCTATGCTGGAGCAAAGCCTTGAAGGGTTTAATCGAAAGCAATCGACCCCAGTACTATGTATCTGGTATTTATTCTATCGATCAATTTTGCCACAACACTAGGTAAAAGGAACGTAAATAAACCTACACGGGTTGTCAAAATTGGTGCGAGAAAAAAGAAACAGCAAAGGACACACTCACTTATGTGCATACATACACGCATACATACACATGCATACAAACATACGCACACACACTCACACACACACATACATACATCACAGAAATTTTTCGCTTAAATGTATATGAGCATGTCTAGATATGTAACTCTACGCATGAGAATACATTAAAAAAATCATATAATGGCGGTGCCCCAGCATGGCCACAGCTCAAGAGCTGAAACTGGAAAACAAAACAAAATAATTCTGCACATACATACATACATACATACATACATACATACATACATACATACATACATACATACATACATACAAAAATCCCCAGTTGTTGATGTTGAAATTCCAATATAGAAACCTTAGATCTAGGTTACAAACCGGTTCTTTCTCTATTTGCGAGAAATCTTGAAATAACTGAATAATGACATACACATACCTGTATTCTTAACCACACAACTACATCTCCGCCTCTATATCTATTTCATTCTCTGGTTTGTCTTTAGGCTTTCATTGTTGAAAGATTCTAAGCTAATTTCTTTGTAAAATTATATTACATTACTTAACTATTCTGTAGTCACACATCCCCTAATACTATTTTCTAGTTTTCAATAAAATTCTTCTTGAAAGATTCAAGGTTTCCTTTAGTTTATTGTTGTTGTTATTGTTTATCCCAAGGTCAATGCTGACTGAGAAGTCACCTAATAGATCAACTGCTCACGTGGCAGTTCGCTGTTTTAGATACTTCTAGGACTACATAATAGGAAGTCACACTCCATTAGGGAACTCGAAGGATATGATTTGAGTGCAATCCTACTGTTACTTACAACATATCAATCAACCACGTCGAGATACCATTCTGATGCTGTTACACATTTGCACGTATTACCTCATATTACTGTTTCTTTCCATAATATATTATTAATTTATTTTTAAAACAGTAACTTTCAAATAACCAAAACTTACAATTAATTATTGTAATATGAATATTTTTTGTTTGAAGAATTCGAATGCTTGCAGCCATTTTTGCTCGTTGCTTATGTTGTATTTACTAATACAAGGTATATTCTTAAATCGTATGGAAGAACCGATTTGTTCCATTTGGAGCGGCGTAATTGTTTCTGTCGCTGTCTATTTCTGTCTTACTTTAACAACGTAGTCTTCTGTTCTATTTTCAAAGTGTTTATTTTTTGTAATAATATACCACGTACTTAATATCGCATTTTCAGAACGAAGTAAAAATTCAAACAGAGAGAAAGAAATCTTAGAATTAATATAGGATGGTGTCATGTTTCTTTGTGAAAATTGCTTGGAATGTTTCTCTGTCTATCTTGATGTTTAAATAGAATATGAAGGGGACTAGATGTTCAGTTATGAAACCGTGGGTATATAATTTAATCAGTTTAATAGATTATTCAGAGAATAAAAGGCAGCACCCAGGAAACTTTTCAGGCTGACCGTCTCTGGTAGAATAAAATTATCAATATTCTGCAGATCTGCTCTGAATGCTGGCAATGGAAAGAACGTCGCCCAAATTACCCAGCACCCAGTTTGCGATATAAAATCGGGCGATGGATAAAGGAACTCAATAATAAATCTTTGAACGAGATGTAAACAGTAACCGCTCGACAACGTAAAGTATACTAGTCAACTTAATATGGCTAACCACTAGGGGTGGGGTGGGGGTGTTACTGTAACTTTTTAGTCCCAGGAGATCATCGTCTCCAGCTGGCTTTAGACACAATCCTGTGCCCTTCAATGATTAGCATGTGTTGACAAGAGACAATAATCTCGAAACTGCAGTCCATGCGTATCACTTAGGTTTTCGAGAGGGGATGACCTCCCTTTGCGAATATCATTAAAGGGCGCAGGATTGTGTCTAAAGCCAGCTGGAGACGATGATCTCCTGGGGCTAAAAAGCTACAGAACCCCCCTCCCCTAGTGGTTAGCCATATTAAGATGGCTAGTATACTTTACGATAAAGGAACTATTTTACTGAAAAGTTGCTTGATTGGATAGTACTTGGAGTCATCATCCAAGAAGAGGGCGGTTAGTCTCTATTGATGGAAGCACTCCGTCGGTTACGACGACGAGGGTTCCGGTTGATACGAATCAACGGAACAGGCTGCTCGTGAAATTATCGTGTAAGTGGCTGAGCACTCCACAGACACGTGTACCCTTAACGTAGTTCTCGGAGATATTCAGTGTGACACAGAGAGTGACAAGGCCGTCCCTTTGAAATACAGGTACAACAGAAACAGGAAGTAAGAGTGAGAGAAAGTTGTGGGGAAAGAGTACAGCAGGGATCACCACCATCCCCTGCCGGAGCCTCGTGGAGCTTTAGGTGTTTTCGCTCAATAAACACTCACAACGCCCGGTCTGGGAATCGAAACCGCGATCCTACGACCACGAGTCCGCTGCCCTAACCACTGGGCAATTGCGCCTCCACAGTCTCTATTAGGGTGTATGATTAGACAACGTGGAAGTGTTAAATGGAGCAGTTGATATAACTGTAAATTGTTACGGCAATGTCGAACAGCTCGTAACTTTAAACAGTGTCAATATTTAAAATTTAATATGTCATTTATCGAATACCTGTATCACAAGGAATTTCCCACCACCGAATCCATCCTCACAGGAATTGTCAAGAAACACGACTGCAGACAATAAACCTATAGCAGCTTCGACATATCTGCTAGCTTCCTTCATATTTTTATGACACCAGTTGTCATACTGGAAAATCTAGACATACCAAAACTTAAACATATCAGAAATATCCATAGAAATAAATGATTTCCAATATTGTCACTAGGGCAGCAGGAGAGGATAATTGGATTACATCGACCGCAGCGCTGTGGTGGGACTTATTTTATTGAGTAAAAAGTATTATTAGAATTGAGATAAGGCAAAACATCTTGCGATAAGAATTTCAACTTTTTACTTCCCGATTTCAAATTCCATCAATTTTGTCGTTATCGCCATGGTCTCGATAATACAAAGAGCAGATATAATTTGGATTTCTCAGTATATACAAATAAATAGATTTATTTTATATGATAGGTTGCGATGAATTTATTTTATTTAATTAGTTATAAAGTATGTTTGTTACCTTGTTTTATTTGAAAGTATCCGTCATTCGTAACAGATAAACAGCAAAGTCCAGAACCCTGTCTAATCCTGGGCCACCTCTAACGGAATTAGACGACTGGGCGCAGCTGTTTGGACATTGACACAGCTGACTGGACATTGAGCCTGTTTGGGGACATCACTTTTTGGCGCTAGAAGCAAACACATACACACACACACACATACACACAAAGGTACACATGCAGTAATATACAAATACAGATAGAAAAGTCAGAATTGGTGAGAGATAGATACAGAGATAGATAGGTAAAGAAAAGGAGAGAGAGTGAGTAAATCAGAGGAAATAATATTAGGGAAAGTTTAGAGAAGTGGAACATTTAAAGGAAAGAAACCTTAGAACGTCCGATGTCAAAGAATTCAACATCGAATGAGTGGCGCCAAATTAGGCGGCGACAGTACAGCTGTGACAAACATCTCATACATCACCCATCGGCGGAAGGTAAAGTGACCAAGTAGTAAGAGTGCAATGCTATAATTTCAATATTAGTTTACTGTAACACGGGCATTAATGTATGTAGGAGCACCATGGTTAAATGGTTATGCAGTTTGCTTCGCTGTCATGGGGTCTTGTGTTCAATCTCATTGTCGGACGAATTTCCTATTTTATATGTTCTGATCGATCATGTGAATGAAATTGAACAGAGAGAAACTATATAACCATCCATTGGGTAGACTGTTAAACGGTAACGCCGGTGTCTCAAGGCGAGCTCAGCGTATACGTAAACCACACGTCGAGCAAAAGAGCAAAAGCTCGCTCGATCTCGATTTTCGGTACGGATACGACCCGCGAAAGGGTGGCCCATCGATCCTTTCCGAATTACAGTGGCGAGCTATGCGTCCGCCGAGAGGTGCCAGAAAAGTTACCACAGGGATAACCTTGCCACACACACAGAGTCGAACTGAGTATAAAAATATTGGTTGCCAGGAGACTAAGGCGGCCCACCCGCAACTACAATATTATCATTCAATTTCAGTTTTTATTAGAAGTATTCTTTTCAACAGGCTACAAACAGAGCCAGGCTTGAATATTTATTGTATTCTTCCATGAATGAATAAAAAATTCTCAAACTTGAGGGGATTAGCCCCTTAGATACTAACATGGGTCTCCATAAATGGATTCTAATGGCGCAGGGGCCCATTTGCTATGAGGCAAGCTGGCAACCCGGGCAGTCCGCCACTGCACAGAGGCAGACAGACAGATACACACACACACATAGACATACACGTATATATGTTATGCTGACTCTACTTGAGAAGTGTAGACTGTTGACGTGTTTGTGAATGCTCGGCCCTTTACACATTGATTCAAGGGCAGGTAATTCATTTAACCGAGTACAGAAACATTTCTCGTCGAACCACGGTGATCGATCGACTCATTACTTCTTACAAATACACAGGGACACACATATTCACCTATACCCATACAGACACTATTTCAAGCGATAATTATTTACGATCCTTCAGTTCCTGAGTTCAAATCCTACCGGGATCTGTCTGGCATTTCACCTCCTCCTGGATCCAGAGTATAATTACACACCAAGAAACAGTGTCGATTAAACCGGGTATAGAATACCCTTGTGGTTTTGATCTCAAATTAGAAATAACAATTATTGTTTGTGAAGAAACAATGAAATGAATAATTACAAGAGTGTAAGCTAATGACATTCACACGCACACCCACACGTCTACCCTTGCACATGCGCAATAGCAGTTTTACAAGCCCCTGCACCCACATGCCGTCGCTCCCCCTTTCTCTCGCATTCTCTTTCACAAGTAGACTCACAAACGCACGCATCGTTTTTCTTTCCCGATTTGTCATCAGTTCTTCGTGTTATTTGCTGTGATTACGTCAGTAATTCTTGTTTCTCACCCAATTCAATAATTATCACTTAGAAAGTGGCAAAGCCAAAAAGCAAACGAACGTACAATGAAGCAAAACGAAAAACCAAAAAATGGTTTACAAATGAAAAAAATATATATAAACGCAACAATAACCAAATAAGTTGCTTTTACATCAGAATCTCGAACCAAATTAGTTTTTGATATGGAACTGATTCGCCAGTTTCATATTAAGAAATTATTTTAATGTTAGTTCATTTGGTATGATCTACAAATTAGATAAATAACCGGGGTTAATAAGCGTTAATAGAACACATGCAGTGATGTCGACGAAATCCCGTTTGTTTGGCACCAGATTAACGGTCGTATGAACAGACATGTTATTAAAGCAATTTAATTTTGTTTCCAGGCGAATTGGACTGAGATTGTTATTCAATCCGTCCTTCTCTTTCATTTAAGATAGCAAATTGCAACAGGAGCGAGACTTGAATGTTCTTTCAGGTAAATATCTGGCTCGTTGCATTCTGAATTCAGATTTTATTAAGTATAACACAACATTTCATCGGTCAGTGGATGTTACAATTAAGTGGTGGTACAAAGACGAGGGCGTTAATTTAACGAAATTGATAGAATATCGGTTGCTAAGCGTTGTTATCTGCGCTCCATTTATTTGCATTTTGAGACGATGAAAACTAGGAACTGTTACGAGTCCTGTAACTCAGCCTCGGTCAACAGGCTTCCATGGTGTATCGGTGACTGGCATCACAAGATGCCCTTTCTCCCTGAAAGGGTTATTAGTCCTTCGCAGAATTACAGATTTATAGCAGAGTGAACTGGACACGCATAACAATGAAGTGGTTTGCGGAAGAAACAACGCTTCGCCTGGGGTGAGAATTGATACGATCATCTCAGGGTAGTGGGTGCAACGCACTAATCTCTACGCCATCCAGTTTCTATATACATATATATATATATATACATACAATATATATATATATATGTATATATATATATACACACACACACACACACACATATATATATTATATATATATATATATATATATTAATATATATATATACATACATATGTGGATATGTGTGTGTTTGTGTATGTGTGTGTATCTACAATAATGGAAGAACTAAAGGCACATCAATAAATATAATCAGAAAGTATTAAAATGATAT
>NC_043007.1:27163159-27175659 GCF_006345805.1 Octopus sinensis
GTAAATTTATTATATGTTATTGAGACCTGAAGAGTGGCTATGCATCGTTGGATGGAAGAAATATTTATTTTTGATATTATCGATTTTGATATCGTAGATTTGTATACATAGTCACGAAACGCGTCGTTTTAACGTGTATTATTTAGTATAGAAATTTTCAGTACAATATAAATAATAATGTCGTTTTAATGTGCATTTTTTAAATTTGTATTAATTAATATGGGAATTTGTAGTACAATGTTAATAATAATACATTTAAATTTATATTTCATTACAGATAATATCTTTCATTATTGATTGAATTACTTAATGGAGGTTCTGTCTTTTAATTCTCTATATATATTTAATATATGGTGAAATTTCATTTAGTATTACTAAATTAAGTTTGTTTTCTCCTACTGCCTTGGAATTTTAAATTCCCTACTATTAATAGTTAAATATATATATATACATATGTTAAGTCAGTTGTAATAGCAACCGGCTGAGAGATACTCGTGTCAAATGAATACACTGGGGTATACCTATATTTAATCATGAGCATTGGTGTTAATGCTATGTCGGTCGAATGTTTCCCAGTGGTTCAGTATGTAGCATCCACTGATTAACACCGTTTTCATTTTTCCTTTCTTGTTCTTCATTTTCTTCTTCGTTTTCTATTTTTTATTCTTTTTACATATATTTTATTTACCCTTCCGCTCTGAAGTTTCGTGATTCTATTTGGTATAACTAGTTACTTACAATAATAACTACTACTATTATATTATTATTATTATTATTATTATTATTATTATTATTATTATTATTATTATTATTACTATTATTATTATTATTACTAATATTATTATTATTACTATTATTATTATTATTATTATTATTATTATATTATTATCATTATTATTATTACTATTTATCATTAATATTATTATTATTATTATTATTATTATTATTATTATTACTATTATATAATTATTATTATTATTATTATTATCATTATTATTATTTTATTATTATTTATTATTATCATTATTATTATCATTATTATTATCGTTATTATTATTATTATTATTATTATTATTATTATTATATTTGTAGTGGGTAAAACTGAGAATCACGCTAACGGAGACAGGTGTTTGTTGAGATTCCGTCTTTTTGTCATTAACTAATAAAAGATTATTGATACAAATCAATTGTTATTCACTAATTGTATCTGCACTTTCTACTTTCCTTAAATATATATATATATATATATATATATACACACATACATATATATAAATAAAAATACGCATATATACATACATATATATACATAAAAATACGCATATATACATACATATATATATATATATATACATATATATAGAGAGAGAGATACATACATATATATATATATATATATATACATAATAAATATACATAAATATATACTCATACACACACACATACATATATATGCATGTATATAGATATTCATATTACGTAGGAGTCTGGAACATTTCCTCATGTGGGTGGATTTACAAAATTTCTCTCTCTCATTCGTTTTTGATATAATCGGAGGCGAATAGAATCAAAACAAAAAGTCTACCTAATAGCTTCTTCAAACTCGGAGGAAGTAAACTACAATTAGCTTGGTCATTCCTCGTGGTTAATCATATGTCAGCTACTCTATGTGTTATATATACATACATACATACATACATACATACATACATACATACATACATACATACATGCATACATACATATATATATATATATATATATATGCTGAAATTATATATATATATATATGTATCTATCTATCTATCTATCTATATTAATATTATTATATATATATATATATATATATATATAATTTCAGCAAAACAATTAAGATTCAAATGAATTCAAATGAATGTAATATTTGCAACTTTAAATAAAATGTTCTTAGTATGAAACAATTGTAGTAAACTACTGATCCATTTTTGTAACTTTTTTCTTGGTATATATATATCATATATAGATATATATATATATATATATATATATATATATATATATATATATATCTATAATATATATATATATATATATATATATATATAATCATTATTAATAATAATAATGATAATGATAATGCGGCTAGGAAGTTTACAGCCTTATGTGTATAATATATATTCAAAATTGAATATGGTATTTAATATACTTCTTGCTATACGCAGTCCATCGCTCTAAAACCACAAATTACTTACTATTGAAATACACACGACTAATGCAATAAATATAACGGAAATAGACTTATCTTGAATGGAATACAGAAGTAAGGCATGCATATATTTCGGCATCAATTGATTTCGCTTTCTGTAGGAAAAATCATGGTTAAACTCCTCAGCCGGACCTAACACTACAGTATCTATTTCTGAAATATTCATCACATTATATCGTGTGCGTTCTTACATTTGAAAGCCCCCGCGGCATTCAAAATGAACATATCATGAGCTAATATAATTTTAAATTTAATATGTTTTATTACCATTACTAATGATAATAATAAAGTGGCTATCACGTTTACACATTTAAAGATAAAAATATAAGCAAAAATGATTATTTGCCAACATTTGCCAACATAACATATATATATAATATATATTATAATATATATATATATATATATATATATATATATATATACATATATATATATATATATATGCAGGGAGCTGTGAATAACTTGTCGATTAAGTTGCACGAAAACGAAAAAAAAGACGACCTCTCATTTTTAACAGATGTATTTACGAAAATTACATAAAATTATCTTGCAGTCCTGTAGGGTAATTTTATTCAATAAAATCGCCATTGCTTCAACCACACCCTCCATACGCCTTTGGAATCCCCTGCAACTCTTCTGGACGGTCTCCTTGTTTAAGTTGGTGTATGCTGCAATAATCTCTCGCTCAACTGTAAGTTAAAAAAAATGTTAGAAATTTAAATGGAACAAAACTGAATTAAATACAGAACAATTAACGCAATTTCCAACTATATTTAGAATGTATAACGAACTGAAAGCGATTTAGTATTTGCCAGCGGATCCTATAGCAATTCAGGGGAATGGAAATAATTAACAGAACCTATTTAAGACAGAAAGGATAGTTCGCATTTTTATAGCATTCATAGTTTAGCTTTTTGAAAAATATTCTTGGCATTTGTTTACATTCGTCACCTTGCGTTTCTGTCGGTGTTCTCCTGTTCCTCATTTTCCTCATTTTCTTACATTTTCTCGTTGTTCCTCTTTGATCCGTGTTTTATGTCTGCCCATCCTTTCTCGGGCAGCCTGCGACAGTGATTCTTGTGAAGCCAGATTTGAAGCTAATTAATCCTTGTAAACAAATATTAATTGTTTAAGCGGGCAGACGATAAATACTTGCATGTATGCGCATGCAATGGCCGCTATAAGATAAGTAGTTCAATAACAAAAAAACAAAAATTTTCAGTAAAAACACAGCACCACCGCCACCACCGCTATCTTCCTGTCTCTGTTTTATCCCTCTCTCTCTGTACATCTCTCACTATCTACCTTTCCCTTCAGCTAATATTTTCACCACGTAATAAGCATTTCCTCTCCACCACACAGATCGTCATCAACGCTTCTCTCTCCTACTTTACTTTTTCTCTCGGCCTCTCTTTCTCCCGTTCTTCGCCTGTACCTTCAGCTGACCCCGTGTCTATTTGGCCAAAGTTTATTAATATTAATCACCTTTCTCTACTTTTTCTCACTTCCTTCTTCACTTCTATCTCCCTCTCTCTCTTACTACACCTCTTACTCTACCTCCACTTCTCTAAGGTATTAATGTATAACAGGCGAACGAACAAGTATATTATTACATAGATGTTTCACGTATTAAGTGCTGCTAATTTTGGGAAATTTCTGAGGACGGTGTATAAATTACAAATACCTTAACATTGAAGATTCCAAGTTGAACGAGAAAGAGAATGCAGGATTAAAACAAGCTAGCGAAAAACAATTGATCAAAGTAAGATGGTTGGCGATCGCTGTTACAATACAATAGATATAAAGAACAAAAACAGAGAAGGAAACGTTTTAGCTATGCCGTTTTGGCTCGTAACAGTGTAATGCAATCAAAGATGTTATCATAGAGAGGTAGTGTTCGTACATCTATAGCAAATTGGTTGATAGCCTTTGTATGTCGAATGGTTAATGGATTTGCTTTTCAGCCAGTTTTCCATTTGCGTAAACAATCTACATTGCTTATGTGGGGATCTACGTTAATAGCTTGCATCAGATATTGAGCAACAGGAGAAACCATTGAGGGTGTTTCACTCAAAAGTATTCTAGTCTTTATCATCATGTGTCTTATCTTTATCGTATATATAAATCTAGGATCACACAATTGTATTATGTTAATCTTTGCAAAAAAAAAAAAATCCTAGGATGCGATTCGAGTAAGAATTTCTGCTATTTATAGAAGTTCCAGAAAGCCACGTGGAGTTTAGAATGTGACTAATTACGATACAAGAATCTTTCAAGAATCTTTCAGTGGATGCCGAAGAGTCCAACTTCCTGGAAATATGTGCTCGTAAGTATTTGTAACCATAGATGTGCAAATATTTATGTCTTGTCACGAGTAAATACACATACACAAACACACACACAAACACACACAGACAAAAATACACGCACAGATATATGTGCATATAAATAAATATATATTTCTTTACTACCCACAAGGGGATAAACATAGATGGGACAAACAAGGACAGACAAAGGGATTAAGTCGATTACATCCACCCCAGTGCGAAATTGGTACTATATTTATCGACCCCGAAAGGATGAAAGGTAAAGTCGACCTCGGCGGAATTTGAACTCACAACGTAACGACAGGCGAAATACCGCTAAGCATTTCGCCCGGCGCGCTAACGTTTCTGCCATCTCGCCTATATTATATATATATATAGTATGCATGCCTGTACATATAAATATACTATATATATATATATATATTATATATATAATATATATATATATATATATATATATATATAATATATATATACATATTATAAGGAAAATATATATAAGGAAAAATTAGACGAAGTAGAACTACTACTGCTGTTTAAACAATAAAAAAATTCATATCAAACTACCACTGCCGGCAGCCTACTACCTAGAACTCACATGGGTAAAATTGAGCGACAGAGACAAACACAAAAATGGACAATGTCCCTTGCATTTGAAAAGTATTGAAATATTTTTAAAAGAACCATTTCATTTAATTTGTTCCACAATTTAATTGTTTTCATGCTTTACTCTAAGCTGAAAAAGTCGCAAAGGCTGGAACCGGCACTAAAGTGTTCTTCATGATAAAATTATTTAGCATTTTCTATCTTTTCTAATTTTCCTTACACACACACACACAGACATATTATATATATATATATATATATATAATATATATATATATATGTTCTGTGTGGTGTGTGTTGTTCGTGGCTATCTGTCAAGATAAGCATATATCTATGAATGTATGTATCTAACTATCTCTATGTACGAATCTGTCTAATCCATATTTATGTATGCATATAAAACATTAATGTGCGTTTGAGGACATATCGCCATAAGTTTTCTTAAGTATATCTACATAAAATATTTACAACAGGCTGTATTTATGGTATTTCTGAGAAGGGTAACTAAATATATATCTTTATGTGGGTGCATATAACAAAAAAAGTGATAAATGTATACATAACCCAGGCAACCGCGCAATAAATACTGTTTTCTCGTTTGGCCTTTCTTGGACATTGATATCCATCATGAATGCTTGTGTGTGTTTGTCCAGCAAAACTTGATGTCACACATTGTACAAGCATAAGTGAAAAAAACCCAAAAAACAAAAAAACAGGTGAGTTACTGAGTCGAGGTATAAGCAACAATGACTGGTATCTAGGTCACATATTAAATATACATACATATATGAATATATATATATACATATATATATATGCATACAAATATATATATATATATATATATACATGTATGTATATATATATGCATTTATGTATATATAAATGTATATATATATAAATATTATATATATATATACATGTATATAAATTGATGTACATCTGATCATATATATATATAAATATATATATGTACATTTATATATATCCTTTTAAATATATATACATATATACACGCTGTTATATATATATATATGTGTGTGTGTGTGTGTTTATGTATATTAATGCTCTCGTCCATCAATTAATGTAGCCATGCGAAGGACACACCTAGAGCTGGATCGTTAAACATACTCTAGCTCTTAGAATGCGTACTCTTAAAATATAAACTATAAACTATGTTCGATTTAACATCGCCACTTGAAACAGCCGTATACACCTAAAAAAACATACATACAGGCAAACATATATGTATGCAATCAACCATCCATCCATATACACATATAATAAGCATACGTATACAAACAAACATGCACACACGTACGCACAAACACACAAACATTTGTGTGTGTGGAAATATATATATATTTACACACACATGTATACATACGTGTATATATAAATAGATATATATGCTTATATATGCACTAAGATGTGTGTGGTGTGTGTGTACGATCAAATGTATATATGTATATATTTACATAAATGTTTACGCAGATACAGGAAAATAAATTACTCTCTACACAAAAAAATAGTTGAATATAAACGTACTCGTTATGTTTCACTCTACACACACACGAATACACACACACACATATGCATATAAAATGTGTATACATATATCTATGTGTATATATATATAATATAATGTGTATACATATATAGTACGTATAAATATGTGTGTGTATATATAAAACATACATGCAATATTTATATATCTGTATATCTACCTACCTATCTATCTATCTATCTATCTATCTATCTATCTATCTATCTATCTATCTATCTATCTATATTATATATATATATACATATATATATGACAAGTATTAGTATTTAGTATCTTTATACTGGACATTAAATTATATATATATATATATATATATGTAGAGAGAGAGAGGGGAGACGGAGAGCCAGACAGAAGTGGAGAGAGATAAATAGTTAGATAGATAGAGGTATAGATTGATATCCTGCAAGATATTCTACCATACACCCATCAAAATTAATCGAAACTTAATATAAATATAGACATCTATATAAATATACATGTGAGTGTATATGTGTAGGTTTGCATTATATAGTCTTCAGCTTGTCAATATATCAATATTATCTATAAAAGGCGAATAATCATTGAAAATAAACATTGGCGATATATTTTGTTTTATTGTTAAACGATTGTTTGGGATGCATTGTGAATTAAAAGTCAAAGAGTGATAGATTTCTCAGTTCTTGCGATAATCTTAACCCTTATAAATCGTAGCGTTTTATTCAGTAATAAAAAAGCGTTACACGAATACGATTGAGGAAAAGGCCATGATATTAATAATGAAAGAACTGAAAGAGACGTAACGAAGAAATATAAAGAGATAAACACCTAAATATATATGTATATAAGGAAAGAAGAAGCTTCGGATAAAAGAAATACAGAATAACTCTAATACACTAAAGCAATTCGAGCAACATTACCCAAAGAAATGAATAAAGGAACAAAGAAAGATAGCAAGAAAAACGCAGAGAGATATATATAGGAAATAAATGAACGTAAGAAATATATTTGGCATGTGGTGAGATTGGGTTTTCTTTGAAATCATAAGCGTGATCGATTTAGGCTTGTGGTTTCTCTCTGTAAAAACACATACTTGTTTTTGTTTGTGTTTGCAACCCTTCCATTATTTTTTTTTCGCAACCAGAAGGTAGAATTTTAAATCCATACTTAAAGATTTTATGCTGTTAGGCTTATACGGCCGAGGTGTTTTCTCTTCAGTGGATATGATGTAAACGCTGCGGCGATCGGTGGTTGTTCTTATTTCGTAAATACAAAGGTGGATGTGATAATAATAATAATGATAATAATAATAATAATAAGAAGAAGAATGATAATAATAATAATGATGATGATAATAATAATAATGATAATGATAATGATAATAATAATAATAATAATAATAATAATAATAATAATAATAATAATAATAATGATAATGATAATAATAATAATAATAATAATAATAATAATAATAATGATAATGATAATAATAATAATAATAATAATAATGATAATGATAATAATAATAATAATAATAATAATAATGATAATGATAATAATAATAATAATAATAATAATAATAATAATGATAATGATAATAATAATAATAATAATAATAATAATAATAATAATAATAATAATGATAACAATGATAATAATAATAATAATAATAATAATAATGATAATGATAATAATAATAATGATAATAATAATGATAATAATAATAATGATAATGATAATAATAATAATGATAATGATAATGATAATAATAATAATAATAATAATAATAATAATAATAATAATGATAATGATAATGATAATAATGATAATGATAATAATAATAATAATAATAATAATAATAATAATAATAATAATAATAATAATAATGATGATAATAATAATAAAAATAACAACCTTCAATGGAGAGTTCGAACTTCTATACACACTCACAAACACGCGCACATAAATATATCTATTGATCGACTGATTGCTGCTGCCTATATATATATAAGGTCAGCAGTATATATATAGAATCATGGGTTTGAAACAGTTGTTACCTCACACGAGCGCATTCATCCTCAAATATATACTTACTACAAATAAAGACATACACGCACACACACGCACACACGTAAAGGCCCACGTATATATACACACACACAAATATAAATATACATATGTATACCTATATATATATATATATACACATATATACATATATGCATATATATATTTATATATATATGTATATATACATGTATATATACATATATTTATATATATATGTATATATACATGTATATATACATATTGATATATATATATATATATGTATAGATATATGTATATATATATATATATATATATATATATATATACATATACATACATACACACATATATATATATGTATATGTATGTATATATATGTATATATATATATATATATATATATATATATATACATATATGTATATATACATATATGCGTGAATGGCGAATATAATACTTGGAGAGAAAAATAGGAACAAAGAAGTGTGTAAGGAAAAAAAAAGTGTATTCACTATAAAGAATGAATCAAAGGAAAGCCGGTAAATTTAAATAATGATAGAGAAAGGAAAGTAAGATATATGAGGGGAAAATAAAAAGCGAAAGCACAAATCAAAGTAGAAAAGGTATAAGTAGAGAAGAAAAAAAAGAGATCAAAGCGTTGAAGAGAAAAAGAAAATGGCAAAACAGGATATAAGATTTAAAGGAAGTATGATCGATATAAAGGAAAAATAACAATAAAGTATAGACAAAAGGAATCGAAGAAATATATAACAATATATTATATTATATTTGTGCTTGTTATTCGAGGGTAATCTACTTGCAAAATGGTGTGATGTCACAGAATGTATCCAGGGGAGATAATTTCGTTTAATAAAATTATATAAATGAACATAAGGTAATTAGGGTATACATCCTAATTAACTTCGGTGTATATACTATATTTTTCTTTCTGGTGTCTAATATTAGTAATGCTGCGTAAATAACAGTGTCTAAAGTCAGAGGAGGATTAGGTGAGAGATTTATGTGCTGAAAAAATAATCACAGATATATCACAAACTTTTGAATTTTGAAATTCTGACCTGATAAACCTAATATTTCTTAGAAGAAATCTGAAATCTTAGAGTTACAACATCACGTTGAAAAATAAATACATTTGAGATGTTTCTTTAAATTTAAATTGTAGACACTTCACGAAATTTCATAATCTTTCTCCTGTTTTATTTTATGCGTCTCACAGTCTGACAATAATTTAAACTAATGGATATCAACCATTGAGTATTTTGTTCAAATGCTGGTAATGTTTTTAAAAACCCTATGAAATATAGCATTCTCCCTGGATAAAACGATCCCTGTGAGATGGGGGTGGTTGCTGCAGCGACTCATTTGCCGCCATCGCCGCGTGGTGAGGATATACACGAGGTTTTTTTTCTGGTGAGTTCAAATAGTTACCGTTCCCCGCAGTCATGAAACTTTAGGCAAATGATTCCCCACTACAGATCCTGGTCGACCCACTCATTTCAAATGGATTTGATAGGTACTGAAAGAAGCCCATCTAGTATATATATATGCTTGGCAGAATTTGAACTCAGAACTTAAAGCCAAAGAAACTGCTGCAAGCATTTTGTCCGACGCTCTAAATAAACTGCTATCGTGTCACCTTAGCGACATAATGACTTCAAATTTTAGTACAAGGCTAGCAAATTGGAGGGAGGGGGGATTAAGTAGACCCCAGTACTCGACTGGTGTTTATTTTATCGACCCTGAAAGGTAAAGTCGGTCGCGGCTGAACTTGAACTGAGATCAAAACGAAAGACGGGTGAAATACCACTAAGCATTTTCCTTGGCGAGTTAACAATTCTACGATCCTGTCGCCTTAGCTTAATGACATATTACGAGATATATTTTTCCACCATTAGACTGATTCGTTCACCCACTACCATAGCTTAAGCAATTTATTAAAAAATCAAATATATTTTACCGTACTTATCAAAATATCATATAAATTTCCTTCTAAATCGTTTAGGTAATTTTGTAAGCGATCCTGACAGCTAATATTCAAATTGGTAACATGTTCACTTCTAAACGCAACTATCAGCTTTCATTTTCACGGAATCATTTGCGGGTGCACGGATTTCTCTCTGTGTTTCTGCATTTAAGTGCGTGCGTTTTAGCGCGCGCGCGCGCGCGTGTGTGTGTGTGTGTGCTATGCATCTGAATATCCGTTTATGTGCGTATCTATTTGTGTGAGTGTCATTGCACAAAAACATATTTGAATGTATTTTTCGTCATGGCTTTATATGATGCAGGATTGGTTTATGTGTGAGCGTATGTGTGCATGCTTTGATGTACACGAGCTTGTGCGTGTGTATATGCGTATTTTTGTGTGCGCGTATGTGTGAATGTGCGAGTCTGTACGAGGTGTCTGTTTTAACACGAGAGTATATTTATGCTAAAGTATTTGTAAGTGGACCTGTATGTACGTTTGTAGTGAGTTTAGTTATGTGTGAATAAGAGCGAGTACGCAGAAGATATATATGTTATTTGGATGTTTCTAGACTCTTTCATGGAGATAATTATTAATTTCAAAGAAAGACAAAATTCTAAACTCCATCAGAATAGGATCCACTGATTTGGTTGCAATTGTTACAGCCCTCCAACCACTTCGTGAAGGTCCCATGAAAGTTTTCCAATGGAGAGTTGAACAGGATTCTAGTCACGGCTTTTTCCATCATCGATTCCACCTTGGAGAACAACCAAAAATCACAGAGTGTAACGTCTGGACTGTAGTGCGGGTGAGGGACACTTCTGATGCGCATCTCCGTCGTGTATTTGGTTAGCAGGATGCATTTGTAAACTGGAAAAAGACCCGGTGTAGGTGCTCTGGTTTATGCCACGAAATCTCTTTTTGAACTCACTCAAAACCGCCATAAAATATTCTTTATCGACTGTCTAACCACAGGGAAATCAGTGAATGCAGACGGTGCCCTCACAGTCGATAAAAGGTTATTATCATATGTTTTTCAATAGGAATTCTTTGTCTAGCTTCATGAGCCAGCGGAAAACAGATGCTCGACTCATACAAGTAAACCCATAAGCATTGTGGAGCATTTCATAAGATTCTGTAGCATTTCTCCCAGTTTAGCACAAACCTGTATTGCACAACCTGCTTCCAAATTGTCTTCACACGCGACTGCATTCTGTAAACTAGTCAGCTGTGGCAATCTGTGTTTAACAGGGTGTATACAGTATGATTTCCCAACCGTCTCCTTCAATCATCAATAACGAACGGTGGCAGGTCAGCTTATTAGATGTTATTCATGTTATACTAAAACTAGAACAATCTAGGACAGTCATAACTAAAGCTGTGGTAGGAAGCTTGCTTCCCAACCACATGGTTCTGGGCTCAGTCCCACTGCGTTGAACCTTGGACACGTGTCTTCTACTGTAGCCTCGGGGCGACCAAAGCACTATGAGTGGATTTATTAGACGGAAACTGAAAAAGGAGCACTTCGTATATATCTATATCTCTCTCTCTCTCTCTCTCTATATATATATATATATATATATACATAAATAGGTGTATATGTGTATATGTGTGTGTGTGTGTGTGCGTGTATATATATATATATATATATATATATAGGTGTGTGCTTTTGCGTGTGTGTGTGTGTGTGTGTGTGTCTGACAGCTATAATATATGACCGAGTGTAATCTTGAATGCAAT
>NC_043007.1:27178159-27183159 GCF_006345805.1 Octopus sinensis
TTTGTAACCACGATATTGTATCTTTTTCACATAAACTTATTGGCTGTAATCCAACTTCACATAAATATATTGGTCATACATCACTTCATGGTTCTTAAATTTCTACCATTTTCTAACCTTTCGAAATCTTTGAACAATAACATCATTAAAGCTAACGTGATATATCCAAAGTGGGATATTGACTTCAAAACTGACTGCTCTGAGAGTTCAAGATATTCCTTCTCTAAGCGTCTCGAGTTGGCAGAAACGTTAGCACGCCAGGCGAACTGCTTAGGTGTATTTTGTCTGCCGCTGTGTTCTGAGTTCAAATTCCACCGAGGTCGACTTTGCCTTTCATCCTTTCGGAGTCGATAAATTGGGTCAATTGAATCGACTTAATCCGTTTGTCTGTCCTTGTTTGTCCTCTCTGTGGTTAGCCCCTTGTGGGTAGTAAAGAAATAAGTACTTCGTCTGCCTTTACATTCTGAGTCCAAATTCCGCCGAGATCGACTTTGCCTTTCATCCTTTCGGAGTCAATAAATTAAGTACCAGTTACGCACTGAGGTCGATGGAATCGACTTAATCCGTTTGTCTGTCCTTGTTTGTCCTCTCTGTGGTTAGCCCCTTGTGGGTAGTAAAGAAATAGGTTTTTCGTCTGCCGTTACATTCTGAGTTCATATTCCGCCGAGGTCGACTTTGCCTTTCATCCTTTCGGAGTCGATAAATTAAGTACCAGTTACGCACTGGGGTCGATGGAATCGACTTAATCCCTTTGTCTGTCCTTGTTTGTCCTGTCTGTGGTTAGCCCCTTGTTGGTAATAAAGAAATAGGTATATATACACAAGGTGATCTGATTTCTTGTATGAAGAGACAAACAATAGTGAACGAATCTATAGTGTTGCATAAGATCAAAATACTTTCCTGTGACGCAGTATTATATTTAGCGATCAGGGACCTTACCACCATCATCTCTGTTTGAAGTTTACAGACAATTTCCATTATTCTTCTAAACAGTCACGAAGAGTGCGTTTCTGCTGTTCATTAAGTAACTGAAAATGAGTAATATAGGTTTGCAATGGTCAGTAGACATTATAATTGCAATATCATTTATGATCTTAGCCATTGAGAAAACATCATCAATTATTCAGAGATCATATGAAGGTTGAAGTTGCATTTGTTTCAGATCAATGGCTAAATCCATCGTCACCATTATTATCAAGGGTGATTTCTTGGAGTTTTGCCTGCTCTATTTATCAAGTTTACTGACCGCTTAATATACACAAGTTGAAATTTGTAAAGCATAATAATGCCTCAGAATATGGAAGTTCTTAATAAATATCAGGGTAATCCATTCGCCGTGTATTAAGTGAAGTTCAATATTAGCTAAAATTCCCAATCATTTGGTTTCTAAATTGTAAAGTTAGTGAAATTATAAACGCTTGTTCCATCTTAAACATTGGAAAGTGTTCAAAGTGTAAAATTATATTTCGTCTGTATCTCTATATTGGAGTTACTTTGTCTGTTAATATTATATCAAGAGAAAGGACTTACATGTATAAATGGAAGATTTCAACAAGGCAATTATTCATTCAGTGTGAGGAAATTAACATGAGATGTCTTCGATTCATCTCAAAGCAGCGAATGTTCCGAACAATTGAAGCATTCACCGATTATCAATAATATCCTTAATATAACCGCAAATATTGACAATGAGGTCAATGACCGAACTGCAATAATGAAGTGTAAACATGCACACATTACTGAAGGGATTGACCTCACTTGATTAGTAAGGGAGGTGAACTGATCTGACCAGTAAAAATCGAAGTCTGATAAATGACCAATAAAAATTGGTTAATACATGTCTGCGTTGTTCAGAAGCTGGCCTCGTAGCTGTGTGTATTCAGGTTCTGTAGCACAGTGCAGGATATTGGTTAAGTGTCATGTGCAACACAATCATGTTAATGAAAATTAGGCGAATGAAAGGCGGCGAGCTAACAGAAACGTTAGGACGCCGGGCGAAACGCTTAGCAGTATTTCGTCTGCTGCTACGTTCTGAGTTCAAATTCCGCCGAGGTCGACTTTGACTTTCATCCTTTCGGGGTCGATTAAATAAGTACCAGTTACGCACATGGGTCGATATAATCGACTTAATCCGTTAGTCTGTCCTTATTTGTCCTCCCTGTGTTTAGCCCCTTGTGGGTAGTGACAAATAGAAAATTAGGCGAATGAAATTTGTTATAGAGAGACTGAGCGAGTGAAGACGGGGAGCGCTGAGCGTCGAGCATGGTGCTCGCGATCGTGAGATCGGGGTTTCCCGGGCCGTGTGGTTTGTTGTATTCTTGGGCATAACACCTTATTTCTCGCTGCCCCAGTCTACTCGCCTGTACGTTTGTTACCTTGTCAGAGGCTGGCGTCACGTTCAGGGGTTCATCTCGGCCGCGTATACGCCATGAGAACCAGGTAGTGTGCCTTATGACACCCAGGACTCGAAACCGTAATGTCCAAGGATGACGAATACTTGAGTGCTAGTGTTTGCTTCGAGCTCTTACTTGATGCGGTTGAGGTCATTCCAGGTCAGTAGTCCCAGAGACATCAAGATGCGTAAAGCCGACCAGGTCCACAAGTGCCCTTCATCGCTGGCTTCTCTGTAGCCCGATACATTAATTTATCAACATCCGAATGAAGAATGCTATACTGCTGGAAACCCATCACAGGGAAGATGCCTATTTGTGGATACCAGACTTTACAACCTACCGCCTACATTTTGTTTCCGTCTATCGCTATCTTTGGAAATCTTTAGTAAATAGGAATAGGTTAATTCACAAGCTTTGAATTATTTTCAAAAGATAAAATATTCCACATTATCGAAGAAGGCCAACATCCGTTAAATGATTGCAAATATAGATGTCTAGATCAAAGACCAGACTCCAATAACCAGCTGTTTCTTTATTGATAGACGCGAAATCATGAAGTATCTGAGAGAATTTGGATTTGGTATTGAATTAAAAACTCATGGAATCGCCAATTCATGTAAATGGCATGAAGATTATCAGGCAATGTAAAAGCCATTATTGCGAATGTTTTCAAATACATATATATATATATATATATATATATATACACGCTGGAAACAATATCAAAATCACCAGACTGGAATTAAACCCTAACGTCTTAAATACGGGCATGTAGAAAATGAGTTCAAAGCACCACCAGCTCTCGTCGACACAAAAAGGAGGTGGAGCAATGATTCCGATGGATTCGGTTGATAACTACCTCATTCCAACATGTCATAACTGTTGATTAACAAAACACCTTAAATTAGTAATGATTAGACACTGAAAATGTTGATACAGCACAATTTTCTTGTTCTCTGTGTATCTAACAGCCGGCTAAATATATTTCGATACTCGTGGAATATAGCTTAGAGAAGTAGTGATATCCGGGAAAATTCTAAGCAAGGTTTTCGTAGGATAACATGAAGAACAAACTAGACAGCTGATTTTCTCAAACATTCAGTGCTCTTCAGCATCTGCCCTTTGCAGAATTCTGCCGTGGATTTTTTTCTGCTGACATTATTGAGTCTTTAGAGGTGTATATATATTTGATAATGTTCCAGATGTTAGACGTCCAGATCTGGTCTTCGTTTGGCTCTGAAAGAAACCTCGTGGAACTGAGGATCTGTGAAGAAAAAGATTTCTGATAAAGAATGATCCCAGTGCATAACTGGTACTTATTTAATCGACCCCCGAAAGGATGAAAGGCAACGTCGACCTCAGCGGAATTTGACCTCAGAACGTAACGACAGATGCAATACCGCTAGGCATTTCGCGCGGCATGCTAACGATTCTGCCAGCTCGCCGCCCTTTTATTGTACTGCCTTCTACTTTTGGAACTGTTTCAGCTGATAGACTTGCAACCTATATTCTAAGGAATGACATTTTCCTAGGAAAATTCTGGACGTCCAAAGAAACCAGACCAATCTTCTGTGGTAGGTGAATAAGCATTCACGATTGTAGAAACACTACTTTGACTGCCAGTTACGTTCTATAACCTTTCCCAGATAAAGGAACGCCTGTATTTCTAACGGTAGTATATTCCAAAATGACTGTGCCACTCCTCCACCCAATTCTGTCTGAACACGAGATATGTATGCCTGTAGTCATCACAAACGGGTTTGGATGCGTACGTTCCAGAAATTCAGGTCTCGGCAATGGCTATAATATGTATAGCTGTGTAAAGCCGTTGAGAAATTAACTTTGTTTCTGAGCTAATCAAAAACTACATACGATTACAAACTCTGCTTTGAATGACACCGTGTCCATAGAAGAAAATAGAGGCAGAGGTCACTTCGAGAAAGACAGTTGTTCTCTATCCTTTATTTTGGTAGGAGTCCTGTCAAGAGCGCTTTGTAAAAGTGCGGTGTGTATTCTTTTTCTAAAAACTCCAACAGAGTATTATAAACGTCTACTGATATTTTTATAAATAATTTATGTTTGGGTGGCGGCAAGCTGGCAGAATCGTTAGCACACTGGGCAAAATGCTTTGCGGAATTCCGTCCAACGTTACGTTGCGTGTTCAAGTTCAGTCGACTTCACCATTCCTACTTTCGGGGTCGATAAACTAACTATCAGCGGAGTTTTTTGAGGATGAATTTATCAAGTCCTTCGCCTACTTTTGATATTTCGCCTTTATATTATTTTGTTGCCATCTCCATCAGCCCACAATTGTTTATCTTGTAACGACGAAGTTGACTTGACGTAGTTTTCTATTTGTATTTGCTCGTGTTGTTTTTTCCCAAATGGTTGTTAGCGTTGTTGACGTGGGTATTACAACATTTCGGATTGTGGAGGCGGAAGACTTTGTTACTTTTGTTGTTCTTCGTGTTATTACAGTGATTTTGCTGGTGGGCATGTATTTTGTGTGAAATTCGTTCTTAGCCCTTGCAATAATAATAATAATAATAATAAAAATAATGATGATAATAATAATAATAACAATAATAATAATAATAATAATAATAA
>NC_043007.1:27185659-27195659 GCF_006345805.1 Octopus sinensis
CAATCGTTTCTTGTCTTGATCGACAATCTTCAGGTGGACTTCCAATAAGTCAGTTTCAAATTATGAACTGACTTATTGGAAGTCCACCTGAAGATTGTCGATCAAGACAAGAAACGATTGTAGTGGCGGTTTTTTTTTGACTATTTATTAAAATTTTATGTATTGATTAAGTCTTTCCTTGTTTGTTTTGCAAAATAGTGGTTTTGTCTCTAATAATATTTTATAATATTTTACTATAAAATTGGATTTAATCCTAAATCTGATTTTTTTCCCTGTAAATTTGGATTTATTCCCTAATATTTATTATTATATATATATATATATATATAATTAATGCATCAAAAAACCTAATAGAAATCCAGCTAATGTTTGGGATCCACCACCTCTGTCCGATCAAGTTTACCATGACTTGAACCCTTTACATCAATCTCCTATTAATTTCGCCATCGCTGTTGATCAGAGTTTTGGGTTAGTGTTGAATCTTATCTTGTTAGGGTACAAATTGTTTGCTCCTCTTTGGATAGCTTAACTTTCCTCTCATAACCGTAGCATACCTTCATTAGCTCCTCGATTCTCTCAATAATTACATCTGTTCTGCTGAAATTCCTCCTCTCTTCAATTTACTAAAAGAGAGACTTATCTTTCTGTAGCTTTTCATCCTTTCCCTGTCTTCCAATCCCGCAGCAAGTGAGTCTGCTCTAATAGTTTCTACCGCAAACCAGCCGTGTTATGTAATTCTTTCCTTTCTCATTCCTCTGGTCAATATTCTCTCACTTTTTGCCTCAATCTTACCTCAATCATTTTATTCTTCTTATAATAGTTTATCATTATATTTACTTGTCTTGGAATTGACTAGCATATTAAATGGGTTTCTGAAGCCTATTTTACTTCTTGCATCTTACCACCTTATTTTGAATGGCTTTCTATAAAAAAATTAAACGGTTACTTGCTCTTAGATCGATCCCATTGTATATTCGTAATTTTCCTGGTGGTATTCCATATTTATCTATGCTCCATCTTCTTTACATTGCCACAATTTAACGTGACAGATCTACTGCTCGGAGACACTGGCAAGCATTTTGCTTGCAGACAAAAGCTATACATTTACCTGATAGGGATTTATTGTAGTGGAAGCAGGATATTACACGATAACGATTAGAGACGATAATACCCATTCACAATAATAAGGCGATGGGACCCTAAATATTATGGAAATGTCTAAATCATACAGATCATACCACTTCGTCCGTTACGCAGGGTACCAAGGAAGATGCCCCCGTAGTATATCAGGATGGAATAAAGAATGGACCTCTGCAGCGAAATTCCAAAATAATAGTTTAAACGGTAATCAAAGTCGATAAACACGAATCCTGAACTTTCGGAACATTCACCACAAAATAACATCAGAAACCAAAACTCAAAACAGGAATGGACAAGGGAAGAGGCAAAAGGAAATCCTGAAAGTATTTTGAACAGCGCTAAAAGACCTTAACGTAGAATCATTGAACAGATATACATCGAATGACAAAATATGAACGACAGTAATCTAGAGCGTACAGATAGGGATGTACATGTAAAGAAAAATACTCACAGAAACTGAACCGAATGAAATAAGGGTCCAAAGTATTGAAGCACGTGAGGAGGATTTACAAAATGAAACTAAAAATTGCAAGTATTCTTCTAAGAGGTATTCTTTTACATTTCATGATTACATGACTAAGGAACCAACCTATCAAGACGAAAGTGAGATGGGAAACTATGCAAAAAATGAAGCTAATACTCAGGTCTTAGAAAATGAAGGTTAAGAAGATGGTATCTCACTTAAGGAAGGACACAAGAAAGAAATCACAGCAGACAAATAAGTCATCTTTGGAGAATTGAATATAATGTTATGCACTGAAACGAATGATAGTGACTGGCTGCCAAAATTCGAAAAGAAGAAGAAAAACGCAAAATAAGTTTAAAGTAACGCAACAATGAAAGAAATATTGAGAGACAGAATCAGTGATGTTATATAGTCTACGGTGAAGGCTTTGAGTAACAAAATTGTACTTAAAATAAATGAAATAACAAACATGTCAACAGCCAACTCAGTAGAAAATCAAAATACAAAACAAAAATAATAATAAATTAAACATCTTTGAGGAGGATTGTCTATTCTTAAATGACCTTTCGAAGGGAATAAATGTCAAGATTAGCCAAGCATGAAACATTGAAGAAAAATACAAAATAACAGATGAACTAAGTGTCCCTACATCAAAGACAGATGGAACCAACTCGTACCAGTCAAAGCAGAACGGGTTAGATGATAAGAATAAAGAAGTAAATTCTATAGACAAAACTAGATTTTCCAAACAGACACAATGAAATTTTAAAAAGAAATTGGGAAACAAATACAAGAAATAAAGCATGCACTCAATATAAATGAAGAATAGGAATTTTGGATTGGAACTTTGGAGTAAAAGAATATAATGAGGAAAAGGGTTGAAACAACAGGGAGAATAAAAACCGTGAATGATGTGAAATTACAACAATGACTAGAAGATAAAGCGACAGAGCTTAGATAGACCGTTAACAAAACACGCAAAGAGAACTTGCCAGTAGTCGACCAAATCCCAAATTATTGATTAAATATACTTATACGAATCCGCAAGGCATTAGCGAAGGAAACCATAGCACTGATGCAAAACCCCATAGATGTCTCCAGTTAGTTGAGAGATGCCACAGTATAATTCCCGCGAAAAAAGACCATTAGCTAAGAAAAAGAATATCATTCAAATAAATATGCGTTATTTTTTGGAAACTACTCTCGTTCTGAAAGGAGGTAAAAGTATAAAACTGGGCATAAAATTGAATATAAAAACCAGTTTATGATCAAGAGAATGGTAGTATAAAAATCGCCAGACAAAGCATGAGAACTGAAATACTTTACATTACTAGTTTCAGCTCGGTAGCTGTGTGTATACTAGGGCACCGCTACTGGAACTTCCTCATGTGTGAATATTAAGTCTTGGAAATATCTAAGATCTCCCTCGATATATTTATATATTTAACTTTCTTTTACACGGTATTACAAAATAGCCAAAGTTTCTACTTTTAAATAACAGTTACGGAGTCAGGCAAAGAAGGAAATTCAAAATAAACGATGTAGGTTTCCAAGGAAACCTCTTTCGTATTTCTTTTTCTACCTGACACTCATCCCAAGAAAACAAACTATGCTGGATCATAGATATAGCATGCCCAGCTGACAACAAGGTATGCGATAAGGAAGAAAGAAAAGTTGAGTGATATGACAGGTTAGCTTGGGAATTTAAGTCCTTGTGGTCAAGGAAAAAGGTAACAGTAGTACCAATAATTGTCGGAGCCCTGGGAACAATGAACAAAAATATCGAGACGTATTGGGAACAAATAGGAGCTGCAATAAGGGTGGAGCACTTGCAGAACACAGCACTGCTTGGAACCGTTCGAATACTCCGGAAGGTGCTCGAAAAATAAGAGGCTTTACCTTAGTTCACTGGTAGTGGACAGCTGACATTGTAATACATCTCCAGCGTTAGAGGCTGTGCAAAGGCAATAATAATAATAATAAAAATAATAATAATAATAATAATAATAATAATAATAATAATAATAATAATAATAATAATAATAATGATAATAATAATAATAATAATAATAATAATAACAATAATAATAATAATAATAAGAATAATAATAATAATAATAATAATGATAATAATAATGATAATAATAATAATAATAATAATAATAATAATAATAATAATAATAATAATAATAATGATAACAACCCTTATTCAATGACCTTTTGAGCAGGATAGGCTGTTCGAAACGGAGAAAATTCTAACTGGTCCCCACCAGGCAAGGTCATGTACTGTTTATATTGAGATGTGAGATCACTGGTCGCTTTCACATGGTTGTGATGCGTGTGCCTGGTGTACCCTTTGCAGACGGGTAGTCATGATGGGTATATTTTACGCTCGTGTCACTTTGATGGCATACACCATTCTCTCACTCAATAATAATAATAATAATAATAATAATAATAATAATAATAATAATAATAACAATAACAGCAACAGGAAAACTACATAAAGTATGGCGAGATAAATAGAATGGAAGGTTTTAAGGGTTTAGAATAAGGACAAATATCTAGAATAAATAGAACCAACGAGATCTGATAGCGAAAGTGAAAGTAGAGTCTAGTAATGAGGATCAACCGTAATTTTATATCTGTAAACAGCTATAATTTGATAGGAATAAATTCACAGATGTACGTGCTAGACAGCTCATGTACAACACACACATAAACAAGGAAAAATAATGACTATGTTTAGAACATAAGACATCAAAGTAGATTCCGACAGGTTATATTTACCGCCGGCAAAGGGCAGAAAGGCGTCGTGTAATTACGGAATTACTACGAGGCAGTTATTGTAAGTTTATATAAGTATATAGCAGGGAATGATTGCAGATTAATATAAATAGCCCCAAAATACTTCCAGAAAAAAACAAAAAAAAAACAAATCAGAAACAGAAGAAATTGTTCTGTATAGTCAAAGAACCTGGTTAGCAAGTAATATATAAAAAAAGGGGCATGAAAATTCTACGTTACGAGAAACGAATAAACACATTTACTTATATTTACACATAAAACGAAAAAGTCATAAACAGTCCCTACCTAAAGAAATATGCTGTACAATATATATATATACATATATATATATATATATATATATTATATATATATACATACATATATATATACATATATATATATATATATACATATATATATATTATATATATATATATATATATATATATATATATATATATATATATATATACACACATATATATATATATATATATATATATATATATATATATATACATAATATATATATATATATATAATATATATATATATATATATATATATATATACGTATATATATATATATATATATCCGTGCTACATATGTGTATGTAGCATAGTTATAACTCTACCCGACTAACGAGGCTAACCAAACATATAGAGTTAATATGTGAGAGAAGAATTCTGGTCTAATGTCCTCTAAATATATTATTGCATATTTAAAGAGATAATGCTAAATGTGTGCAAGCAACATTTCTTCTGAAAGGAAAAAGTGAAAAAAATTAATAAATAAATACAATGTACGAAAAATCATTAAACAACAGAAATAGCAAAACAGAAGATTTAAAAGTCAAATGGCGAAGAGGGATCAGTCGAAAAATTAAGTAATATGTAAGGAAATACCTCGTGGTGTTAGTATATTGGCTAAAAGGAAAAAAAATTGAATTGGAATGAATGTGAAACTACGCAAGCACCTTAATATCAGAGACACAGAGAAGAAGAATAAGAAAGAGAGAAAGAGCGCTCCATAGAGTGAGGGAGAGAGCATGAGGGGAGCGAGAGAGAGAGAGAGAGAGAGAGAGAGAGAGGGAGAAAGGAAGTGTGTGTGTGTATGCGTGTGAGTGAATAAAGATCTAAAACTATATATATATTTCTTTATTGCCCACAAGGGGCTAAACACAAAGGGGACAAACAAGGACAGACAAAGGGATTAAGTCGATTATATCAACCCCAGTGGGTAACTGGTACTTATTTAATCGACTCCGAAAGGATGAAAGGCAAAGTCGACCTCGGCGGAATTTGAACTGAGGACGTAACGGCAGACGAAATACCTATTTCTTTACTACCCACAAGGGGCTAAACACAGAGAGGACAAAGAAGGACAGACAAAGGGATTAAGTCGATTACATCGACCCCAGTGCGAAACTGGTACTTTATTTATCGACCCCGAAAGGATGAAAGGCAAAGTCGACCTCGGCGGAATCTGAACTCAGAACGTAGCGGCAGACAAAATACGGCTACGCATTTCGCCCGGCGTGCTAACTTTTCTGCCAGCTCGCCGCCTTAACGAACTAACTAACCGACATCTTCCGACTTCACTACGAACTCAAATCGAACTAACTTCACTCCGACCGCTACTACTTATAATCGCCCGGTCCAGTCTATTTCTTATAAGGGGGCGTCGTGACGCTCATCGCAACAGCCACAGAATTTATTCAAATTATCTACATCAGCAGAAAATAACTAAGGACTCTGCTTATATTTCCAAAACATTACACAGCTCTCGATGTGGAATACAGACAACAAAGGACAAATAAGAGAAAACGTGTCTCACTATATTCTAGGCTGAAACAATTTTACATCAAAATCAATGAAAATAAACGGTGCAAACGGCATCGCTCTCAGCTGTTTCTACAATCGTACAGGAAAATAATTATTTAGTCATAAACTGCAAACTGTGGAGACACAAGCTGCTTTTTCTTGTCAAAAAAATATCTTCACAATGATCAGGGGTTAAACATAGAGGGGACAAACAAGGACAGACAAAGGGATTAAGTCGATTACATCGACCCCAGTGCGAAACTGGTACTTTATTTATCGACCGCGAAAGGATGAAAGGCAAAGTCGAACCAAGGAATAGCAACCTCGCGACATCTTCGAAGTAGTAAAAGATCTTTACCTTTTCACGGACAGATTTAAAAAGTAATTTTTTGTAACTAAGCACTTTCAAACTTCTCAAAAACGCTAAGAGTAAAACATGTTTTATATGACACATTCTACCAGTGTCCAAAGTTTAAAGGTGTTTAGTTACAAAAAATTATTTCTTAAATCTGTAGTACAACGCGGGCACTAAGCTAGACCATCGATGGCAGTTTGCCGTCCATCACATTAAAACACTATAAAGTACAGGGCTTATATCGAGGCAGACATGTCCGTCGGAACAAATATTTCAGAAATGGTTCATAATAGCTGATTTGAAAGATTTCCAGAAAAGATAGTTCAGAATATCCGCATCAATGCGGATCGAATATTAAGAAACGTGTCAAAAAAAAAATCAATCACTGCGTCATATAAATGGTTCTAGAAAGAACTGCTTCTTCGTATACCTGCTCTGGAATTCGAAGACTTGTTTGCTGACAGTACTTCGACATATTAGGTAGTGACTAAGAAATACTTTGATTTGGTTGGATATTTCGTGAAGAAGACTCTTTAATCACACTGTACGACTCCAAAGAAATTATATTAACATCTGCCTACACTATTCGACCTTTCAATTATAACATCCCTGTATCCTTATCACTGTGCGACGTCCTTTAGCTAAGCACAATTAACCTGCTGAGTTTTATTCACAAATTATTACCTTCGGCTATGTGACAAGTATAGCTTTCGAGATGCCATCTGCGAGAAGAAAAACACGTATTTGCTAAGCAAATTTCATAACCACACACACGTATCCTCAAAATATTAGTTTCAAATTTGGGCATAAGGCCAGCAATTTTGGAGGTGGGGAAAGTCAATAACATCAACTTCAGTACTCAACTGGTACTTTATTTTATCGACCCCGAAATAGATGAAAGGCGAAGTTGACCTCGGAGGAATTTGTATTCGGAATATGAAGATGAACGAAATTGCGCTAATCATTATGCTCAGTGTGTCAACCATTCTCCCCAAAACATTAATATAAAATATCGTTCATTCTTTAGTAAATGTTTCAAACGAAATTATTTCTTTGTTGCTCACAAGGGGCTAAACATAGAGGGGACAAACAAGGACAGACAAAGAGATTAAGTCGATTACATCGAACCCAGTGCTAACTGGTACTTATTTGATCGACCCCTAAAGGATGAAAGACAAAGTCGACCTCTGTGGAATTTGAACTCAGAAAGTATAGACAGACGAAATACCGTTTAGCATGTTGCCTGGCGTGCTAATGTTTCTACAAGCTCGCCGCCTTAATGGTAAAAATGTAATACTACAACCAAGGTTATTCGCTTCTCGACCATTCTGTCTGTACAATATGCTGAGAAACTTTTTCAGTGTTCATATCTGTTAATATTTTCTCAACATTAAAGCGGTGATCTGGCAGAAACGTTAACACGCCGGGCGAAATACCTAGCGTTATTTTGTCTGTTTCCACGTTCTGAGTTCAAATTCCCCCGAGGTCGACTTTGTGTTTCATCCTATCGGGGGCGACAAAATTTGTTCTAGTTGCGTGCTGGGGTCCATCTATTCGACTGGCCCCCTCCCCCAAATTTTCGACCCCTGTGCCTAGAGTAAAAAAGAGTATTTACGGCGGCCAGCTGGCAGAGACGTGCCTATAGTAGAAAGGTATCTATTTTGCTGAGTAAGGCGACGGGCTGGCAGAAACTTTAGCACGCCGGGCGAAATGCTTAGCGTTTTTTGTCGGTCTTCACGTTGTGAGTCCAAATCCCGCCGAGGTCGACTTTGCCTTTCATCCTTTAGGGGTTGATTAAATAAAAACCAGTTACGCACTGGGGGGCGATAAATTAAATACCAGTTGTGTCCTGGTGTCGATCTAATCGACTGGCCCCCTTCCCCAATATTTCGGGCCTCGTACTCAGAGTAGAAAAGAATATTCTGTCAATATTGACGCGTTCATGTAATCACATGTAAGTGATTCACGTGAAATATTCTCTCTTGGAAACCTACTAATGACTGTCGCAGTCGCTCGCACTCTACATCGAAATATGATTGAGAATATAAACACCAGACGCGTTGACAGTGCATGTCTGAAATCCACGGGAAGCAGTAATGTTGTCACCTCGTCTGGTCAACTGCATTGCAATTACAAGCGAAAAGAAATAACGTAGGAGATGTTAGCAAAACGATCAAACACATCAGATGTTACAACTAATATTCACGATTACTCATACACAGAGCTTTCAAATGTAGGCGAACTGCTGCTCGCGCAAACACATCCATACACATATACACACACAGGAATACGCTCACCTACAAACTAACACAAGCGCATGAGTATGTTTCTATAATCAATAAATATGAAAGCACTTGTCTATCTATCTATCTATCTATCTATCTATCTATCTATCTATCTATCTATCTATCTATCTATCTATCTATCTATCTATCTATCTATTCGTCTATATATCTATTCACCTATCTATATATCAATCTATCGATCTATATATCTGTCTCTCTATGGATGCATACATACAAATGTAACTCTCCATATACGTGCACACATAGCAATACACACAGACACACACACAAGTAAATATACATACATGTTTACACATGTATTTACATAGAACTACATACATATCCTCGCATATATATATATATATATTATATATATATGTGTGTGTGAGTATAATAGTATATATATATAATATATATATATATTATATATATATAATATAGATATACATATATATATATATATATATATATATATATATGTACCTATATACAAACACATATGTATGCACTCATCTATACATATAAAATATATGCATATATACATATATATATATATATTATATATATATATATATATATATATATATATATATATATATATACAAATGTATGCATATATATACAAATATATACAAATGTATGCTATATATGTATATATATATACACACATACATAATGCGTAAACATGCACATTTTGCACACAAACGTATGCTCATACAAATGTACTTTGTACTTATACATTCATATCCCTTCGACATCTGACAAAGTCTTGCCGAAGCCTACAAATCTTTGCCGTTATTGAAAATAGGTGAACGCCATCTTCGTTGGAAGAATATCCAATCAGTTTTATAGAACAAGCGCATTGTTGACAGTTCAATTATTAGCTCTCACTCGCCAGGCGTTAGTTTGAACTTCAACAAATAGATGTAGCCTTGTATGTCATCTGACAAAATATAATGTTTATAGATATTAAAATATCACATATACTTACAAACCCATAGACTCACAAGCACGTACGGATAAATATCGTACGTACACACATACATAGATACATTCAAACATATATACATATATACATACATTCAGACGTAGCAATTCTTATAGACTCAATGTTGTAGTACCGAGTGGAGCAGAGAGAAC
>NC_043007.1:27200659-27203159 GCF_006345805.1 Octopus sinensis
AAAGTGGCAGCATATTAAAATACCTTTAAAGGTTAAAATTATAAACAACTTATAAACAAGGTCAAAAGAAAATTATTTCTATGCCAATATGCTGATAACAGACTTTTAAATCATCAATTTCCACACACACACACACACACACACGCACATATATATATATATATTCATGCGCACGAATGACATATTACCCCTCGTTCTAAAGTGACATGTAGTTATGATATATTATTGAATTAAATCTGCAGATTTAATACGGTAACTATTAGCTTTGTCAAGTAACATGTTATTCATCGGATCACATTAATTGAAGAAATCTATTATTCAATACGTTTGCGTTGATCGTCTCGTACATGGAATCACCTGGCAAAATGTCACTCCAGACAAAGTAATTGGACACGACAACATCTATTATGAGTCTAAGAAAAATCCATCGGTAAATGTAAACATAATCTTTCTTCTTATAGTTACAGATGGAAACTTAATTATAAAGTGAAGCACATTTTGAATATATTTACTCAGTAATGACTTACGTAATTGCAATAAATTGGTATAATATAAAAATATAGATTTTTCTAATATCTGCATAAATAGAATGAAAATATATATATGGAAATATTTCAGTGAGTGTTAAAGTTTTGCTAAGTAAAGTATTTATATCATAGAGCAACATTTGTGGAATGTAAGGTGGGATTTGGTGACTGAAATGTTTTCGATAAAAGCAAATGCAGTTTCCAAGTGTGAGTAAACGCTCACACTTGTTTGAGAACATACTTGCTAAGCCCAGTGTGACAATTCTTTAGTGTCTGATCGTTGCTATATTACTACGAAATGAGAGAAACTTTTGACATTTTGCTGCCTGTGATACTATAGCACCTTCGTCAAAATGAACGTAATCAGCATGTAAATATGGAAGGTAAACATTTGCCATGTATTCGTAATGAAATGTTTGATGTAAACCTTATTTAGCTTTTAAAACTCTCGTTGCAAGACAGAGAACACGTGACTGGCATTCATAAGAGCTCTTCTGCGTTGATATTGACAGTGACAAAAGATAAGGGAGTGAATATTTAAAAAGGAAAATGAGTGAACGCTTTTGGGAAATAAAAGCGTGTTTGCTAAATAAATAGATTCAAGAGACTATTGAATACTATTCTGAAGGTAAAGTTTGAATGTAGCTGCAATTCACTCTGTATACTGTCTAATAGTTTAACTAAACTACTAAAGAAATACAGAAAGACAAAATTAGATTCAAATGCTGGCTTAGATTCAGGAATCGTAGAAAAAAAGATCGTTAATCTGCAGAAGACTATCAGTTTTGTGGTATTATAAACAAATGAATAGCAACATTTAGTACTGAAATGAATTAAAATATAAACCAAACAGAAATAAGAAAAATAGGAATTAAAAAAGTAAAAGAAAATTTGAATGAAACTTGGTCTTTGTAAAGGACGAATTAATTTCTACCTCTGGGGAAGAAAGTTGCACTAGAAAGACTATGTGAAAGAAAATAATTAACAAGAAATTAAGTCATAATTAATCAGAAGTAGATAAAGCAAGCGACACGAGGAGAATTGTTGCTACAGAGTCAAAAGAAATCTTGGATTATTATCTCTGTTTTAGCATATGTGCACCTTATCAGATGTCATGTCAGTGAGTCAGGTCATGTAGAAACTTCAGGTGAGAAGAGCTTCAGGAAAAGAATTGATTTGGTGTGGTGTTACTGGTAAAAGACATAGAAGTCTTCAATATAATAACCTTTACGACGTTTCCTTGTACGCTGACGCGTGTGAAAGAATTAGAGACAAACACGTTCCTCTCTGGTCAATCTCTCAACTTCTTCAAGTATCTTTGAAAAGGAAAGTAAGATTAGAGAGGCAAGTTTTGTCTAGCGAATGTTTCAAAAAAAGATGAGTGAATGTAGCAAGGATGGCACGTATGAATGACGAAGCCACCTTGAGCATGATCCTATGAACCCGGAAAAATTTTAAACAGAGAGTTACTTACTTGCGAATAAATGTATCAAAATGTGACATTATTGACCGAGGTTACCGTGGTCTTTTCCGTAGGCTTTTGTTTCCACGGATAAACTTTATCTGTTTCCCCATTTACACTTTATAACATGACATTTCTGTGATACACGATCCCTATGGAAGGTTTTTTTACGATCCCTTTTGATCGAAAACCTACCTTTATTTTTTCTTCTTTTTCTTTTTTCTCCCCCCAAAAGCTCTACTTTGTAACTTGTCCCCTCTGTGTTCAGCCCTATGTGGCTAATAAAGAAACATATCTATCTACACCCCGCCACACACAAGTGTAATGGATAGGAATGCGTAAGAGATAAAACGACAATTATAGTCGGAGCCAATAAGTGCTCACACTGGGTGAGATAACTAAAATCTAACGTCGAACACAGTAAGACTGCATCTAGAGAAACAAGAGTTGACTATAGGGAATATAGCGGACGAACTATTTAGACTGGACTTCAAACAGCTAACATTTCACG
>NC_043007.1:27210659-27213159 GCF_006345805.1 Octopus sinensis
TAGAAAAGGATATTATTAAGGGATGTATAAGAAAATTCTTTACTCAATACAGCCTGTACTGAAAATCCGCCATTTTCAAGTATATTTTTTATTATTTCAATTGAACCTCGGGTAGCAGACCTAGAAGTTTGAATTCAATTTTCTCTCTGATGTCGATGCACAGAGGATGGAATTCAATGTTCAGACTTCAGTCGCAAGAATCTAGTGGTTTCTACAAACCTAGAAGTTTTGTATGAGTAAAACACACAAAATTATGTTGGTATAGGTTACAATGGGAATAAAATGGTAAGGGAGCGAATGGTATACCATGTGCACGGTTCTCCAAATTAGGTTTTGGAATTGATCTTTCTGATTTTAGTAGAACAGAGTGCACACTTATCGTATTCAGTAAAAAATTGGTTGCAACTAAATATGTTAGTTTGTGGCGCACAAGTTATTCCTTAAGGAAATTATTAAACAAATAGGGTAAGTCTAAAAGGAGTTAAATACATTAACCTTATGTGTAGGTGAATGCGAAGGAAAACATAAAAGAATCGTATAATATAATACGGTGAAGTGGAATGGAATTAAAGAAGGAGATCAAAGGCAGAATTACAATTAATTCGCGATATCTAACACTATCGGAAGAACAACGAAACAAAAGAAATACGAAAGATATTTTAGTTAGATTATGCAAAACACTAGAAGCAGCATGAAGAATTTCGGTATTGGATAGAGAAAATATATTCTGTATTGGTAATATTGCCAATGTGAGAGAAAGAAGAATGCCAAAATATCTCTGTGACGAAATTTGGAATATAGAATTTAAAATCACTTCAATCTAATCACGTATAAGAGGTTCTTAAGAACAACAACTAAAAAAAGCCATAAAGGAAATTATAGACAAAACTGTGCCGCGTACAGCGCTTTAAATTCATATAGATGAGAATAAACTATGCGGCGAAGATCGCGAAAGTTTGTATTACTCTTTTATTCTTTTATTTGTTTCGGTCATGTGACTGTGGCCATGCTGGAGTGCCACCTTTAGTCGACCAAATTGACCCCAGGACTTATTCTTTGTAAGCCTAGTACTTATTCCATTGGTCTCTTTTTGCGGAACCGCTAAGTTACTGGGACGTAAACACACCAGCATCAGTTGTCAAGCGATGTTGGGGGGACAAATACAAACGCATGTATACATATATACCACGGGCCTCGTTCAGTTTCCGTCTGCCAAATCCACTCACAAGGCTTTGGTCGGCCCGAGGCTATAGTTGAAGACACTTGCCCGAGGTGCAAGTTCCTTAAATGCCTTGAACTGGCAGGGAACCTTCGGCACAAAGAATCTATTTTCATGTGAGCACCGACCAGGCCAATTCATGTATGATTTTATCATATATCTTGATGTATAACAAAACTCACCATCACCATTAGAAGCTTCACATTCTGGAGACGACAGTCATATTATTAGTATTTTATGGAGCTAAGTGTTCAGTCGGAGAATATCTTTAAATCTGACTTTCCATTTAAATTCAAAAGGTTTAGATTTCAAGTCAGATTTTGTTTGGCTACAATTAACGTTATACCTCAAGTGCATTTACTGAAGGCTTTGAAATGGATCTGGTGGAGCGTTTCTTTTCACTGGAACAGTATAATCTTGGTACCTTCAAGACTTCGGTGGAGGCGCAATGATCCAGTAGTTAGGGCAGAAGATTCGTGGTCAGAAGATCGCGGTTCCGATTCCCACACCGGGCATTGTGTGTGTTTATTGGGCGAAAACACTTGAAGCTCCACGAAGCTCCGGCAGGGGGTGGTGGCGACCCCTGTTGTACTTTTTCGCCCCAACTTTCTCTCACTCTTTCTTCCTGTTTCTTTAGTAATGTTGCGATGGACTGGCGTCCTGTCCATCTGGGGGAAACACATATGCCATAGAAACCAGGAAACGAGGGCCCATGATCCAAGCTAGGCTTGGAAAGGGCGCATAAACAAGAAATAAAACTTCAAGACTTCGGAATCTTGATGTTCTTTTCATCGTAGCATCAAATAGCAAGACGAAGACTATCTCTTTTTGATAAAAACTATGAAAATTAAAGAAAACAAAAAAAAAAAAACAAAACTAAAAAACTGTAATTTCTAGTTTAGTGAAATTATTAGAATCAATTTCCTAAACGCTAAATAAATGATAACTTTGTATCTGTGAAGAATATTGATCTTTTTACATTTTAACAAGACACTATATTTTTAGAGAAGTTTATAGTCAATTAACTCAAAACTAATTTTCCTGCTTCCTCTAAGTCTACCTAAGCGAGAATAGAGCTTACAACTTAAGGGGATTTTAATTAGCTTCGGTGACTCTCAGAGAGTAATATTGGCACTGCTTTTCACTGGAATTTAAAAGTAATAAATAATTGATTATATCATTTAATTTAGTTAGACTGGATTTGAAGAAAGGAATTTTTAACATAGACTTCCCATAACTTCTGAGACCATGAAACTCACCTGTGAGCATATCTCCTGGTGC
>NC_043007.1:27218159-27230659 GCF_006345805.1 Octopus sinensis
TGATATCAATAATGGCAAACCCGAAGGTGGCCTGCTCGTACCACCTTAAGCACACCTGGTAAAATGCTTAGCGAAATTTCATCTGCATTTAGACTGTGGGAACCTATTAAGCCGAAGTCGAATTTGTGTTTTATCCTCTCTGGTTCGATAGAATAAGTCCTGGGATGGATGTAATCGACTACGCCCCTCCTTGGAATTTCTGGTTTTGTGGCAAAATTTGAAACCCACAAGGCAGAATTTCTGCCTCTGTATTTCTCCATTTTGTGAATATTCTTATCGGGCATCGTTCTTCACCGCTGAACATTTTCCCACTCTGAGTCGTATTTCCATAAATCTAACTAGATCTACCTTTAAAATATGTTTTAAATATATTAAAATCTGGTGTCAGTTGAATGACTTTATTTTAATTATTAACCTTAGGTGATTTTAATCATTTTAAAACGCTGCATTGTACTCACACACATGCATACATAAACATGTGTACATGTATATATATATAATATATATATATATATATATATATATATATATAAATAAATAAATATATATGTATGTAAATATGTGTATATATATATGTATGTATATACATATATATACACATATGTATATACATACATATATATACATATATATATGTATATATATATATATATATATATATATATATATATATAAAGACAAATATATGTATATATAGTATGTATATATTTATATATATATATATATATATATATGTATGTATGTATATATATATATATATATATATATATATATTATATATATATATATATATATAAATAGATATATACTAATATATATACATGTTTGTGTGTGCCAAATAACTAACAATTCTGTTATATTCTTCCCTTGTTTTTCAATTCTCTGCTGACATTCACTCAGCCATTGATCTCCTCTGTTACCCATCCTCACTATCTACAGCAGATTTCTATTCTTCAACCAAGTGTGCTAACTCCGTCGCTGCTCTCCCCCTCTCTCTCTCTCACTTTCTCTTTACTTTCCTTGCCTTCTCCTATATATCTTAGTTTGCCACAAACTCAAACTCTTTTTATTGGAAATTCATTTTCATATTATGAATATTAAATTGAATAATCGTCATTTTAATTATTCTTAACAATAATATTTCAATTCCTTATCATTTAAATAAATGTAAATTTTTAAAATTCATAATGTATACATCTCTCACACGTTTTTCCAGGGAAATGTTCTGTAAACATCGTTTGTTTTTTCTTCATAAATAAATGGTCAACTAGTAACATTTATTCTGTCTTAACACCTTTTCTTTCAAACTTTAATCTGTTCTGCTCTTTTGTTCCACTTCTTTCTCTTCCAGCTTATATATTCGCCCTTCATAATATCTAATTTCCTCAACATTCCCTTCTCAAACATTCTTTTATCCAATTCACACCTCTTTGATTTCAATATCCATTGCTAATTCCTCTCGCCCTCTCTCTCTTTGCACTCCGTCGGTTACGACGACGAGAGTTCCGGTTGATCCGAATCAACGGAACAGCCTGCTCGTGAAATTAACGTGTAAGTGGCTGAGCACTCCACAGACACGTGTACCCTTAACGTAGTTCTCGGGGATATTCAGCATGACAAAGAGAGTGACAAGGCCGGTCCTTCGAAATACAGGTACAACAGAAACAGGAAGTAAGAGTGAGAGAAAGTTGTGGTGAAAGAGTACAGCAGGGATCACCACCATCCCCTGCCGGAGCCTCGTCGAGCTTTTAGGTGTTTTCGCTCTATAAACACTCACAACGTTCGGTCTGGGAATCGAAACCGCAATCCTATGACCGCGACTCTGCTGCCCTAACCACTGGGCCATTGCGCCTCCTCTTGCCCTCTACCTCGCGTCTTATCACTAACCATTTCCCCACTTCCTCTGTATTTGTCCAATCACCTACTCTCTAAACATACTTTCTGAATTTCAATCGTATTTTATTTTCTGCCATTATTTCACTTATTGTATCATTCGTCTTATGTTGTTACTTCACTTTGCCTATCTGCCTGATTTGTAACCTTTCCGTGCATCTCTTGCACTCATTACTATTCGCTCTCTCAATTATTTTCAGTAGGAAGGTGGCGAGCTGGCAGAAACGTTAGCACGCCTGGCGAAATGCTTAGCGCTATTTCGCCTGTCGTTGCATTCTGAGTTCAAATTCCGCCGAGGTCGGTTTTGCCTTTCAGCCTTTCGGGGTCGATAAATTAAGTACCAGTTATGCACTGGGGACGATATAATCGACTTAATCCGTTTGTCCGTTCTTGTTTGTCTCCTCTATGTTGTGGGCAAAAAAGAAATAAGAAACGTTAGTATGCCAGGCGAAATGCTTAACGTATTTCATCTGTCTTTACATTCTGAGTTCAAATTCCGCCGAGGTCGACTTTGCCTTTCATCATTTCGGGGCCGATAAATTACGTACCTGTTACGTACTGGGGTTGACCTAATCGACTGGACCCCTCCCTCCAAAATTTCTGGCCTCGTGACTAGAGTAGAAAAGAATTTTTTTCTGTAGGTCTTCTCTCATTCCCTCCCTCCGTCTCTCTTTCACAGAATCTTTTCCTGATCAATTTGCTACTCCATGTACACTGGAAAAACTGGTCGACGTCTGGCTGACCGTTTCGCCGAAAATGTTAGGGCAACTACACCCCAGTCTCGCGCTATTTCTGACCACTGCGATATCTGTTTTCAGTTCGGACTGGCTTTATAACAGAGTTGACGACATGTTGACCAGCAGAATGAAGGATTCTTCAGCAATGGAATCCAAGGACTGCAATAGCGATTGAAGAATTGTGTAGGCCACAATGAAGGACTATATTGAAAAACGAATCATTTGGTGACCTTTCATGAAAGTGTTTTGTTCAGCATCCGACCTTTTCAGCCGATACCCCGTACATCTGAAGTACTTTATGACATTAGTGGCACCTCTCTACTTGCCGCATCCCTAATATACTCCTAATGAAACATTAACGTTGGAATGAATGCCTTTGACATTGGGCATTGTTGGCTTTGATATATATCGTATGGATTGCCATGCCATTCACATGAGAGAATTATGGTACTTCCAAAATGACCGAACCGCGTTTAGAAAAGCAATATATTTGTTTGGAAATAAGATGTTACTCAATGAACGTAGGCCTGGAGATAAACTAAATACCAACAATAACAACAGCTAAAATATGCACTTGTAGACCCTTTTCTCCCTCCTGGCCTTGCTCTCTCTCTCTCCCTCTCTCTCTCTTTATATGTGAGTGTGAATGTATATTTACATATATATACGCAGACGCCCACAAAACACACGCAAACACATAGACGCAGATACATACATACATGCATACATACATACACATATATACATATATATATATACATATACACACACACACACACTCACACACACACACACGCACACACACACATATATATATATATACATACAATAGCTTAGAGATCTGCATATTTACATAGAAATATATATACGCACAAATATATAGAAATATGTACGTATGCGTATATTTACATGCATTCACATATACACTTGTTGTTACAAGGAAAACAATATAGATGTACGCAGTGAGAAAATATAATTAGATAATTGTAAAAAGAAGTAAATAATACAATACAGATTTTAAAAAATGTAAATAAATGATTTATATTTCGAACCTGGTTTAAACTTTAGTATGAAGTAGACGAAGGAAAAATAAAAAAAACAAAACATTGTTATATATTTACTGCGATGAACCAGAGAGGTAGCAGACATCTACAGCAATAGCAACAATAACAATAACAACATCTACTAGTAACTACTATATCAACATCAGTCACAACAACAACAACAACAACGAATATATCAAGAACAAATATGTAAAGAATAAGAGATATAAATTAAAAATTTTGTTGGGAATTTATTAAACTATACGAGTTAATATCTGTCTGCACGATTCAAAGAGATGGCGAGAGAGAAATAGAAAATAAAGAAAAAAAAAAAAAATTAAGGAAAACAATAATAACAAGAATTAAAATAGAAATACAACGTAAAAATTAAAGATATATAAAAAAAAAGCTGGAAAGGAAGCAAAAGTAAATTAATTAAAAAGAAAGGTAGAAAGAAAAAAACTAAATATGAAAAAGAAGACAAAGAACGAGAGAGAAAATGAGGGGAAGTCGGGGGTGTGTGAGGATAGAGATTGAGAGGGGTGGCGGAGGTGTTATTTGAACAAAATGAAATATAAAAATTTAAAGAAAAATATATAATGAAATAAAAATGAAAATTGGAAATGAAAAAAATAAATAAATATAAATTGATGTTTGAAATATATAATTCATTATATAAGGAGAACCAAGAAAACAGATTGTGAAAATTTGTGAGCGAATGGTGGTAAAAAGATGCAGTGACGGGTAAGAATTTCCTCGTATTACAGAGAAAAACGTGTGAAATTGTGTTGATTTACAGGTGCTAATAACAGATTGAAAAATACCTGGAGAGGAAAAAGGGTGGTTAAACCGTTTCTAAAACATATGAATGTGTGCTAGCTTACTGGCAACAGATTTAAAATACTCTGACCACCAAGAGGAAATTGTAGTTTTAACCGTCATGTCTGTCGAGGTGTATCTCGATATGTTTTTTTTTTAAAGAAGCAGTTGAGACCCCCTTCGGTCATAACTGACCATGGGATTGCACCTAGTGTGTTACCCTCCGAGTCACAAGTGCGGGCAAGGTTGTTTGTGAAAGACCAGCAGTCGCCCAAGCATACTGGCCTCCCCTCTCCAGGGCACCAGTTTTATCCAAGAGAAAGGCAAAGGCCGATACAGCTTGGCACCTGCGACGTCGCAACTCATTTCTACAGATTAGCGAACTGGAGCAACGTGAAATAAAGTGTCTTGCTCAAGAACACAACATGCAGCCCGGTCCGGGTTTCGAACTCACAACCTCGCGATCGTAAAATCGACGCTCTAACCACTGAGTTATGCGCCTTCACAAAGAAGCAGTAATATATTGCTAATATCTTGAGACTGTGAAACGAAAGAATATAATGACCATAGCTGTCCCTATATTTCACTGAAAACCTGAATATGGTTTCTAGACGCGCCAAATTAACATACGCGCGCAAAAGCAAACGTTTCCAAAAATGGGTTTTGATGTTCGAAATTAAACCAGTGTATGACTAGTTATTAGCTCAACAAACAGGAATCCTCTTGTGTTTGCGCCGATATGCTGAAGGACGTGGAAAACAAAAAGCCATCATCTCATCGAAGCCCATTTTAATGAAGAAAAACTAGAGCCAACTAACGAACCTTTTATTCAACAGTTCATAGATTACAAGTAGAATCCAAATATTCTAAAATCTCAAACTATCCTCTTAAAATGAGAGATTCTGAACTTGCTTCTCCTAAATCATAATTTTCATCAAGCTGAACTGAAATGCCGTTTAAAAAATCTCAAAGGTATGTAAGGTCTATGGCCAAAGCGGCGCCGATACGTGGTGGTTCGATCGTATAGAAAAAAACTTCCCATAAAATAATCCTTTACCGCCGTTGATAAATGCACCGGCCAGTTTATAACTAAATGTTCTAGGTACGTACTAAGAAAAAAACAGGATTGGCATGGCTGGAACTTCGTTGATTATCGGTTTACTTTCTCCGAGGCGATTTTGGAACAAATGACAACATATAACATAAAGTGACCATAGACAGATTTCATGTGTTAGGATGGTCATAAATGGAATGCTTTTGATTAAACATGAATTTATTTGATCAGAGAAGACAACTGGTAGTTATTTCAGCGTGGGTGTCTATATGTCTATATATATATATATATATATATATATATATATATATATATATATATATATATACATGTATATACAAACACATGTGTACGAACACACACACACACACACACACACACACACATATATATATATATATATATGTATTTGCAGCTGTTGGCTGGTGGTGTTATCCAGGTATTTCCGGCGATTCTCTTTCCATTTTTTTCCTTTATAAAGTAAATTGACACCCACACTGTTTTGTTCAATATTTTCAGTTTAAACATTCATTCCTGTTTCCCTCAAATTCTTCCGTTTCCCCTTCCTCCGTCTCTCTTATCCATCTGGATTGCCCACCCATTCTAGTTGAAGTTTACAATTCCGGCATTATAAAACCACCGACACAGACGAAAACTATATCGTTTTTAAATATTAATTGATATTCAATTACAAATAGAAACCAAAAACAAATATATATAAAGCAATGTTATTTGACTGATTTATCCAATAATAATGAAACAATACCTGATCCAAACACATTGATCTGAATTAAACCACTCCATTAGCAACTCAGTAATTAAGACGTATACAATACAGATCGTTAAATCCAAATTAGAAGGGAGAAAAGAAATTGGTTTCTATTCATTCAATAGAACGCATTCAGATTACGTTTCACATTTTAAAGACTTTTGAAAATATTATTGAATACAAAACTGCATAAATCTAGAATCGAATCAGCAAATTATATATATATATATATATAATATATATTATATATATATATATAGTGTGTGTGTGTGTGTGTACGTGCGTAAGCATGTGATCTGTTGTATTTATGCGCATGTGCATACATACGTTTTAATTTCAATTACTTAAAAACGCCAGTATTGCACACCGGGTTATCACAAAGCTGGGTAAAAAATCACGGGTGTCTCAAATGCAATTCATAATGTATTTTTTTGTTTTTATATTCCTAACAGAGTATCATTATTTGCTGGTTATGGCGATTTTGTCTTGCAAATGATACAAATTCTGCCATTAAAAATTTAAGAACAGAGGTTCAAATATTTAAAATTTAGTAAAAAGCAGGCCGCAAGATGGTTACATAATAAAACAATAATTCAATATTTTCTATTTTAATTTTAATCCCATTCTGTTTTTTGGCAGCAGCTAGAGCGGATTACCTTTTAAGCGTGATTTCACATACTGGAAAGGGGCCATTTATTATACAGTAATATTTAAGATCATAAGATGGCGGCGAGATGACAGAATCGTTAACCCGTTGGACAAAAATTCTTAAAATTTTGAAAGTCTTTTCCGTCTGATTTCACATTCGTCCGTGTTCTGTTTTACGCTTCCCCATTTCGGGGTCGATGAAATAAGGGTTACCTGATTACTGACCCCGTTTTAATGGCCTCACACGTCCTCCCGAAATTGCTGTCCTTTTGCCAAATGTACCAACCAATATTTAGCTCCTAAGATCTCGATTGTTAGCGCAAGTAGTTTTTTTTCTTTTTACCAACTTCAAGATTTTGAGTTAGGAATTCAGACTTAATTCTTTTCTACTTTGGGCGCAAGGCCCGTAATTTTGGTGGGAGGGGATTAAATCGAGCCAGTACACAACTGCTACTTAATTTATCGACTCCGAAAGGAAGAAAGGCAAAGTTGACTTCGGGGGAATTTGAACTCAGATCATAAAGCATATGCGAAATACTTATTTCTTGACTGCCCACAAGGGGCTAAACACAGAGAGGACAAACAAAGACAGACAAATGGATTAGGTCGATTATATCGACCCCAGTGCGTAACTGGTACTTATTTAATCGACACCGAAAAGATGAAAGGCAAAGTTGACCTCGGCGCAATTTGAACTCAGAACGTAATTCCAGACGAAATACATATCTCTTTACTACCTACAAGGGGCTAAACACAGAGAAGACAAACAAAGACAGACAAATAGATTAGGTCGATTATATCGACCCCAGTGCGTAACTGGTACTTAATTTATTGACCCCGAAAGGATGTAAGGCAAAGTCGACCTCGGCGGAGTTTGAACTCAGAACGTAACGGCAGACGAAATACGGCTACGCATTTCGCCCGGCGTGCTAACGATTCTGCCAGCTCGCTCTCTTAATTCACTCACAAAAACTGAAGGGCAAAAAATATTTCCCATTCAAAGTTCATGAAGAATATATGAAAAAATTTAGGTGACTCAACTCCCCGGACTTGAATTTTCTTTGAAAATCTTAAATGATTTTTAGGTTCGATGTTCGTGGTGAATTTTAATGTTTTCTGAAGGGATTTAGTCTCTTCTAACATTTGTGACATCGTATTTTTGTAAATCAGAATTTTCGACGTTGACTAGTATTAAAACAAAACATAAAATTCGGATTAACAACATTGAAATTGCCTTAAGACCAGCATTAAAATTATTAAGAAAGATTTGATTTGTTGTGCAAAAGTAAAGAAGCACTTGTCTTACACTAATGGTACATTTTAAATGTTATAAATTCATAACGAAAAATTAAGAAAAGTTGGTTTTTATAAATTAAAAAAAAAATTGAGGGCTTTGACGAATTGCGGTAGTTTTGTGCCTACGGGAGAAAAGAGTTTTTTGAAAATACTTATATATTTTCCTTCGTTTTTGTATCTGCTTTGCAAGATTATTTATGTAAATTCGTGTGTTGAAGCATATTTTGATGGTTCTAGGAGGGTAGTTCATTCTGTTTTAGGAGCAATCCGTTGGTTATAACGACGAGAGACCCAGTCGCTTCTGCTTCGATCAACGAACAGCCTTGTCGTAAAATTAACGTGTAAGTGGTTGAGCACTCCACGGACACGTGTACCCTTAATGCAGTTCTTAAGGAGATTCAGTGTGAGACAGAATGTGACACGGTTGGTCCTTTGAAATACAGGTACTACTCATTTTTGTTGGTGAGTGCACAGGAGCAACGTGAAATAAAGTGTCTTGTTCAAGGATACAACGCCTCACAGGGAATTGAACTGACGCCCTTACAATCGTGAGCCGAATATCCCAACCTCGTGCCTCCTGTTTTAATGCCTTTTTAATTAACACACCGGTTCGATTTCCACTCATTTACAAATATATATATATTTGTAAAAGTTAATGAGTGGAAATTGAACATGTTAATTAATAAAGAGGTTTTCCTTATTAATTTGGAGGTTTTCAAACAAAAAATTTATAATATTAATTCTTCGTACTTTGCTCCTAGTTTTACAGATGTAAATTTGCGAATATGAAAATAATACGTGTATATGATGTGTTGTGAATTTATGGTAAGAAATCCCACAAAACTCTACAATATTATTAAAAATGAAGAAGAGAAGATGTTAAAATATATGAGAATTTTAATTCATGAAAACGACCGTTTCGTACAGAGATATAAGAATCATGCAAATTCATGGTTTAATTGAATTAATGAAATTAATTAAATTAATTATATATATCTGTATAAGAAGTATAAACAAAAGATTTACAAAGAACTTGAGAATGGAAATAGCAGAATTGAATCAAGGAGATAAATATTTATCCTTATGAGAAAAAGAGATGTGAGACCAGTTAGGTATTAACTATAACTAAAGGCTATAACGGTTATTTGAAGATATAAGGATGAGAGGCTTCAGAGATGTTCCTGCTAGTCATAATTTCGCATCACCTATTCTCTGTGTGTTTAGATATGTGGAGGCGCAATGGTCCAGTGGTTAGGGCAGCGGCCTCGCGGTCATAGGATCGCGATTTCGATTCCCAGACCGGGCGTTGTGAGTGTTTATTGAGCGAAAACACCTAAAAGCTCCACGAGGCTCCGGCAGGGGATGGTGGTGATCCCTGCTGTACTTTTTCACCTCAACTTTCTCTCACTCTTACTTCCTGTTTCTGTTGTACCTGTATTTCAAGGGGCCGGCCTAGTCACTCTCTGTGTCACGCTGAATATCCCCGAGAACTACGTTAAGGGTGCACGTGTCTGTGGAGTGCTCAGCCACTTGCACGTTAATTTCACGAGCAGGCTGTTCCGTTGATTCGGATCAACCGGAACCCTCATCGTCGTAACCGACGGAGTGCTTCCTATCCTATAGATAGAGATGGACGTCAATATACAATTTGTTTTTCTGTGGATTAGTTTGAGCAGGTTAAAGAGATACGAAAGTCAATCACTAAGTGAGAGTATCTGATTTCGTAAGGAAGGAAAATATTCAAGAATACTGAAAAGTAACAGCATTGATTTTTTAGGATATATGCCCACTTCATTATCTCTTTATCTGTCTGCTTGTCTGTCTACATGTCTGTCAGTGTGTGTACGTATAAATATATGAATGTTTGATTTCCCCCTGATAATACGGCAAAATTATCAAATATATTTTCTTGTCTATGTATATCTGAAATTGCATTATTTAAAATTATATCTATCTGATTGTCTGTCTATCTATGGGTCTATCAGTTTATCTCTCGGTCTATCTTCTTAAATATATCACTATTTATGTACGTACGTATGTATGTGTGTATGCATGTATGTATGTATGTATGTATGTGTGTGTGTATGTAGATAGACAGATAGAAAAATAGATAAATAGATAGACAGTTAGATATTAAAATTCATAATGATACAATTTGAGATATACACGTAGAAGAAAATGGAAAAATATGAAAGTTTTGCCGTATTATCAAGAGGGAAAATCTAACACTTTTTTTTAATAAGAGATGTCTACGATATTTTGTGTACTACAAATATATAAACATACATAGATACATACACTCACATACACATAAATGCTCTTCACCCCACGTATACATATATATACACATATTTGATTTAAATTGTTTTAACACTGTAGCGTATAAAGTTAACAGGAATTTATATTGCTATAAAAATGTAAGTTCATTCTGTACCACATTATGTCAAGATTATTGAGTTAATTGAGGTTAGGTACACTTTAGCTAGAGGCGATGTGTTTAGTACATATACCTTATATATATATATATATATAGTTAGATAGATAGATAGATATATATTCATCTATATATATATATGTATATGTATATATATAATCATATATATATATATATATTATATATATATATATTATATATATATAGATAGATAGATAGATAGATAGATAGATAGATAGATAGATAGATAGATAGATAGCTATTCAGAAAAATATATATATAGACAAACAGATATACATATACATATATATGTCTAGAGATAGATAGATATTTATATATATATGTATATATATGTTTTGTATTATGTTTTTATATATATATATATATATATATACTTATATTCTTATACAAACACACGCACACACACACACACATATAAATGTATAAGTATTCAATACATTCCTATATACGCACAAACCTACGTATAGAAGTGTGTGGGCGTAATATGTTTTCGTGTATGCGCGTATGTTTCACTTCATTCTTACCAAAATATATAACCAAGAACTAATTTCATAAAAATGGAAGAGTGATGTTTTAGGATTTATCTATTTAATCGACTAGAAGACAGCAACAGAACATTATGTTACCTATCATAATATATTATTTGACATTGTTCTCACATATTCTTAGACTATTTGTAAATACACATTACTATGAAAACCGACGAATATGAAATACGATTGAATCACACGGTTTCTTTGTAAAATTCTTCGATTAAAAAAGAGAACAACCTATCATAAAGTCAATTCCACAATACTTTAGAAAGGCAAAATATTAACTCTATTGTACAAGAGAAAATATTTGAAGTCTTTGTTAAAAAAAAAAATCATATGATAATTTAGCAGGGTGGCGATGTGAATAGCGTATGTAGTTCGCTTGTATGCATTATAGAACTGAGTCATATCCGGTACTAGCTTTTCCGCATTAAGATGACAGAACAGGACAGGAAAAAATGGTAAAATTGAATAGTCAAATCTACGCAACTAAGAGGCAACCCGAAAGGAGACCAAGGACTAGATGGTTGGATAATATCCATAGCTCTGTTGGGCATGCTTAGAAATCCAGTCTAAAGTGTACTGAGAGTTGTGTCTGATACAACCCTATTGAGGGAGTAACTGAGGATTCTATCTCCGCCATCAGCTAGAGATTTAATAGTAGATCAAGGAGGCGATTGTTAGGGAATGTCTCTAGTCTCACGTCACGCTTGGGGATGCAGCCAGAAAATGAAATGGTTTTTTTGCTTTTGATAAAACCGTATACAAGAGTTTCCGGGGACCATCTCCACCCTGATTCTCACTGGAATAATCGACGGGTAAAATGGATTCGTTGGTGAGTAAACTAAACAAACACTCATTTTTAAGCACTCAAGTTTAGAAAATCTTCCTGGTGTTTGTTTCTCTGATAATCTGCAATAAACATATTCTGAAAATTCAAGCATCGATTTGGTCATATCTTTTACCTTCTAGGTTTTACTTCTGTCAATCATCAGACTGCAGCCATGCTGGAGCACCGCCTTGAGGAATTATAGTTGAATGAATCGAACTCAGCATTCACGTTTTGAAACCCTGTAACGTATTGTATTTGTATGTAGAATTGTTGAATGAACCATTAATTTCCAGCGACGTAAAGATGTCAACACCTGTTGTCAAGCGGTGATGAGGGACAAAGGTAGACACAACGACACACACAAATACACGCACGCAAATACACACACGCATATGCATATATGTATTTATGTATGTATATA
>NC_043007.1:27235659-27238159 GCF_006345805.1 Octopus sinensis
TCTTTAATTCTTTTGTTCCAGTCATTTGACAGCGGTCATGCTGGGGCATCGCCTTGTAGGGTTCTAGTCAAAGAAATCGACACCAGGACTTATTCTCTGTAAGCTTAGCACTTATTCCATTGGCCTTTTGTGCCGAACCGCTAGGCTACGGCGACATAAACGAACCAACATTGATTGTCACCAGGACTTATTCTTTGTACGTGGGGGAACAAACACAGACACAAAGAGAGACCCACAGGCTTCTTTCAGTTTCCCTCAACCAAATCCACTCATAAAGCGTTGGTAGAACCGAGGCCATAGTAGAACATATTTGCGCAAGTTGCCAGGCAGTAGAACTCAACCCGAAATCATGTGGTTGGGAAGCAAAGCCAAATCTAGAATTGTTCTAAGAAGAAATAAAATCCATCTCACCCGTTGGCACCGCCAGTCACTATATATATTTTACTTGTTTCAGCCACTGGACTGCTGCCATGCTGGAGCACTTACTTGAACGGTTTCATCGAACAGATAAATCTAAATACTTATATTTTGATAACTATTCTATCGGTCTCGCTTCACGGACCGCAATATTATGGACACATAAACCAACTAGCATTGGTTGTGAGACGAGGAAGGTGGACAAACATAATCGCAGACACACATTGTCATATAAACAATTTTCTAAATAATTTCCATCTATCGAATTCTTTTCCAAGATATTAGCCGGTCCCGTGGTACAGAAGATGTCAGTTGCCTAAAGTACAGTGGGACTAAACCAGAAACCACAGGGTTTTAAAGAAAACTGCTTAATCACACAGACACGTCCGATATAGATACAACGTTGTACGAATATATATTAATAATTTCTTATTATATCTGAGAAACATACGCGAACGTGTGAACCTCTGTATAATACCTGTACTTATGAATGACAGCAACATATATTCCATCACATGACATCGTAACATCATATTTGTTTATGTAATTTTAAGGACCTGATGCAAGCTTTTGCACTACATAGCTGAATTTTCTTTAAATTTTCTCCCTTCTATGCGCAACTGTCTTACAGATTTTCCAAAATATATTCAATTCTTCAGGCTATCTCATTACATTACTCTCTCTGTTATTACCTGCCGTTCTGTGTTTAAGCATGCGAAAGTACCTGTTTCTCTGACGATTTCTCGTAAATCATATCCAGAACCAGAATAACAATCATACTTAACAATAAGATTAGAATGATACCGGTAATCTAATCTAGTCTTTCTACATTACATTAATATTTTTAATTAGATGTTTGGTGCTCATCATATTAAGTATTTTTTCTAATTTCTCTAGACGGCAACCGATCGATTTTCGGTTATTCAATTTTTCTTTGGAAAAAACAATTTCTTTTACTTAAAGAATGTCTGGGTAGCGAATTTTTAGTCTGATTACTCTGTGTTCTTAGTACAGGTGTGTGGGTGAATAACCTCGGTGTTTGATATTTGAAATTAATTAGTCTACGGTATTTTGTTTAATTTTCGTTTTCAAACAGTTTGCCATTTTCATTTTTGACTTTCGTTTGTGAACAGATTAGTTGTTGAAGAATCTTTTGCATTAAATATGTAGCTCGAATATAGAAAGACTGTATTCGAATGCTACCATTTTAGGTACGATAGTGTTTATTTCATATCCGCTTTCTTGCATATCCTCGGAGGACCACGGACTTCGACACACACACACACATACATACACACACATACACGCCGTGCACTTGACAAAAAAGTTCATAAAACTATCAGTGTCAGTTGTGTATTCAACTATACGAGGAGGTGTTCTCTGTGAACCAGGGACTTCTACACACACATGCGCGCGCACACAGACATAAATATACACACACACATACAGATACATACGCACAGTGCACTTGACAGAGAAATTCATAACACAACCGATATCAGTTGTGTATTCAACTATACCAGCAGGTGGTTGGTAATGTCTCCAGGGACGCCAATTCAGATTTGAGAAAATTAAAACTATGTTATTCATATATACAGAAAACCATTTAGTCCTCTATTTGATTCGACGCAATGGAACTGGAATTTTTAAATCTTCTTTTTCCTTTCTACGCCTTTCTATATTTAAAAACCTCCAAACTAGTTCCACTCTGCAGATTATTCATCTGCATAACTGTCTTTTCTAGTAGTTATCCTCCCATACACACACACACACACACACATACATGTAGTGGAGGCGCAATGGCCCAATAGTTAGAGTAGCAGATTCACGGTCTAGGATCGCGGTTTCGATACCCAGACCTGGTGCTGTGAGTTTTATTAAGCGAAAACACTTAAAGCTCCACGAGGCTCCGGCAGAGGGTAGTAGCGAACCTTGGTGTACTCTTTCGCCACAATTTTCTCTTACACTTTCTGCCTGATTCCGTTTTGTAACTATGTTAACTACGTTAAGGGTACAGGTGTCTGTGGAGTACTCAGCCACTTGCACGTTAATTTCACGAGCAGGCTGTTCCTTTGATTGGATC
>NC_043007.1:27243159-27258159 GCF_006345805.1 Octopus sinensis
TAACCACGATTCAAGGGTCTTTCATTGGAATTTCAACAACAACAACAGGGTATTTTTCTATGTATGTATATATGTATGTGTGTATGTATGCATGCATGTATATATGTTGTGTTGTTATGTATGTATGTATGTACGTACGTCCTTGTTTAGTTTATTTCAAGATTTCTCGCCAATAAAGACAGAACCAGTTTCTAACCATGATTCAAAGCTCCTTCATTGGAATTTCACCATCAACAACAGGGTATTTTTGTATGTATGTAGGTATCTATGTATGTACGTCTGTGTGTGTGTGTATGTATGTATGTCATTATTCAGTTTATTTCAAGATTTTTTGCCAATAGAGAAAGAACCGGTTTCTAACCTTGAGTCAAGGCTCCTTCATTGGAATTTCAATATCAACAACAGGGTATTTTTGTTTGTGTGTATGTATGTGCAGATTTGTATGTTTTATGCATGTATTCTGATGCATATAGTTGCATTTCTAGACATGCGCATATGCATTTAAATAACAAATTTCTGACATACATACATGCATACACACATACATACACACATACATGCATACATACATACATACATACATACATACATATACACACACATACATACATACACACATACATACATACATACACACACATACATACAACAATACATACATACATACATACATACATACATACATACATACTTATATACATATATGCATACATAGTTTGCATGTATGTATGTTCCCTTCCTCGTTTTAATATTAGAGTAAATTTTGGACCGGTCACCTAGCAAGGTTGTGAGGGAGACTGTCTCTTACCGTTATATTCTATAACGGTCTTGTAGATTTTTATACTCTCAGATATCGCGAGCATTTGTAGAATATGAATTAAGGACTTACGTTCTGTCCCCAAGATTCAATGTTCACCCACGCTTTACTGTAGACAGGTTGCAATGTAGCCACTTGCTCCAATAATAATAGAAATGAAGCTGAAAGTGTATATATGTATGTATGTATGTATGTATGTATGTATGTATGTATGTATGTATGTATATAGTTTTTTATTCTTCTACTTGTTTCAGTCATTGTGATTGTGGCCATGCTGGAGCATCACCCTTTTAGTCGAACAAACCCAGCCCAGGACGTATTCTTTGTAAACCCAGAACTGATGTTATCGCTCTTTTTTGCCGAACCCCTAAGTTACGGGTACATAAACACATCAAGATCGGTTGTTAAGCGATGGTGGAGGGATAGACAGACACAAACACACAACACACACACGCACGCACACACAAACACACACAGATATATATACAGCAGTGTCAGTCTACTAAATCCACTCACAAGGCTTTGGTCGGCCCGAGGCTATAATAGAAGACCCTTGCCCAAGGTGCCACGTAGTGGGACTGAAACAAGAAACATGTGGTTAGAAAGCAAGCCTCTTATCACACAGCCACGCTTGCGCCTATATATATATATATATATATATATATATATATATATATATATGTATATATATATATATGTGTGTGTATGTGTGTGTGTATTTGTGTAAGTTTTGTATATGTATGTGTTTTTAACGTTTTTTCGATGTCCTGTACCCATATATGCATATAATTATATATTATTTATATCATATATAAATATGTGTATGTGTACGTGTGCGTGCGTCCGCACGGGGTTCATGTCTGGTTTACATGTGTAGCAGTGCACACCTTTTGTGTTAAGGGGTGCCATATCGAAACCACTGATATCGATCTATATATTGCATAGAAGGCTGATACAGTTACCAGGAACGATATGAACGACTCAATCACTTGAAAGCAGTGCGTCACATACCCACAATTCAATGGTTGATTACAGTAGAAGGATAAAAGAATATAAAAGAATTTTCAGGAAAGGTGCCCAAACGAAAAGTAATTGAAAAAATAAACTAAAAGTTGCTGAGAAAATTAAATAAGAAAATGTTAAGAGAAAAGAAGAGTCGACCAGGATAATAAAATATATATATAATGTGACGGAAGATAAGAAAACATGGAAACCTTAGCAATGGATGAAATAAGGGAAAGTATTAAAATATAGAAAATGCCTTGAAGAAAAAGAGAAAATTTGATAGAAAACTTGAAAGAAGGAATTGAAAATGGAGAGGGGAATATATGAAAGAAGATACCAATGTGTTTAGAAAATACATGAAATAGCTCAGTAGGATTCTGGTACAAGCAAGACCCATAAAAAACACTAAAACCTGCAAACGAAAAGAAAAAAAAAATCTTGGTCAGAATTCAAAAGAAGAATTGAAAAGAGAATGAAAGAGACGCATCCACAAAAGGATAATAAATAAATAGAAAAATAAATAAATAACATTGTTAAAATGCAGAGACGGATTTAGCGAAGAATCGAATGCAGTGAAAGAAATTGCTGAAAAACGGAGTAATACAAGATGCTGTATATAAAATGCAACAGAAGCAAAAGAGATGAATGGCGGATTTCTTTAGAGTTTTTTATGTTTTGTCGTTCATTGATCTGTGGCCAGACCATCACATCCCTTCCGATAAAAACCGAATGTCTCCTAGTGTCAGGTACATATTTGGTTTTTTTTTCTGTTCATACGACAGAGCAATAGCAGAATCGTCTGAGAACCGTAGACAATGCGTAGCAGTTGTTGAGCTGTCGTGCGGTTTTCAAATCAAACTGATGTCAGTTTGTGTTTGTTTTCATTTTAAGAGACGATGTATTATGTACCATCAAAGAGTAATTTCCATTCTTGTCTTGTTCGCAATAAAGAATATTGACGAATATTGGCGAAATATATTGCTGCTTTTTAAATATTGCTGTGCAGGAGTGGCTATGTTGTAAGAAGCTTACTTCTCAACTACATGGTTCCAGGTTCAGTTCCACTGCGTGGCATCTTGCACAAGTGCCTTCTGCTATAGCCTCGGGCCGACCAAAGACTTGTGAGTGGATTTGGTAGACGAAAACTGAAAGAAACCTGTCGTATATGTATATATTTCTATGTCTGTTTGCCCTCGCCACCATCGCTTGGTAACCGATGTTGGTGTGTTCACGTAACTTAGCGTTTCGGCAAAACAGGCCGATAGAATAAGTACTAGGCTTACGAAGAATAAATCCTGTCGTCAGTTTATTCGACTAAAGACGGTGCACTAGCATAGCTGCATGCGAATGACTGAAACAAATAAAAGTATGTATATATATATATATATATATATATAATCAAAATAAGCAACAAATGTATCCGAAGTAGAGTGGTACAATTGTTTCATGCTACATGTAGCAATTGTACCACTCAACTTCTGATATACTTGTTGCTTATTTTGATTATAATCACCCCATTGATTTATATGGATAATACCATACAAAATTCTGGTGCCTTTGACTTAAGTACCATATTCATCTGAATCTAAATTTTGCTGAACTTATATATATATATGTAAGGGCTACTATTGGTTTCATGTTAAAAACAAAAACTACAGATGAGCGCTGTTATCTATGTGCAGCTAAGAAGCTCGGCTCACCCCCTTCTAATTCACGTCACTTAACGCAAGTGGCTTCTTATCTAGACCCGCTTAACCAGTGCCTTGTGAATAAATCTGTTTGAGGGAACCTGCGTAGAATATCATATCATTGTATGAATATGTGTCATCGTATCATACAATTTTCTTCTGAGAGATGGAGAGAGACTGAGAGAGAGAGAGAGAGAGAAAGAGAGAGAACACAGAATATCTGGAAATGAGCTAAGGCACAACTGACTGCGGTGGAATTTGAACCCAGAGATAACAAGCCAGAAAGCACTGCAATGCATTCTTTCCGATGCTCTAACGATTGACTGCTATCAGCGTCCATTCGTGTCCTGGCCGTCGATTCAGATTTAATAAATCTGAATAAAAAAAGAAGGCATACGGTTGGAAACAATTTGACTATTGGTGCACCATGGAAGTGACCTCTAGCCAAACAACAATACCAACAGCATTTTACTCTATCGTATAATGAAGAATTTCTCTCCGCAAAATCGTGGTTTCTGTATCAGGCCTACTAAGCGAGATCTTATGCAAGAATCTTCTGTTATATCCCCGGTCCAGCCTGTGTTTACTGAGTGAATGTTGCTAAGCATCATATACATATGCTTGTGTGTCTGTGTGAATGTCAGTGTTGCTATTTTTGTGCGTGTCCCCATAAATTTTGACAACAGTGTTGGTTTGTATCCAAATTAGAGGTTCGGAAAAAAAAAACTACAAAAAAATTCCCCAAAATACCCAGCTGGAATAAGTAGCGGACGACTAGTTACCATTTGTTTGACTAAACTCTTCAAAGACTTACCCCAACATTTTCGCACTCCAGTGATTGAAACAAACCGAAGAAATCAAAGGATATGTCTCCAATTGGATTTTGTGCTGATGCAGATTTTTGCCTTAGAAATTACACTGTTATCTATATTGATCAGAATAATGATTTCTGTCGTCTGCTTCTCACAATAAATGGATGCAACGATCGCCTGTTTATACAAAGCTTCAGTGAGATATGTCGACACTATTACCAATTTGTGCTTGCGTGCTAAGGTGATCTTTTTTCTTCGCTGATCATGTTCTTCTCTCCGTAGTATGTATTTACTTGTTTTATTGTATTTTTATAATTCGCCCACTTATGTGAATCAACAAACCGGAATATGAAGAGAATGCCGATAAAGGATATAATTTCAGATAGCTAGACCTATCGATAGAGTTGAAGATAAATAAACAAAATGAAGAGAAATAGTGAGAGATGGAGAGAGGCACAGATGTTGCCAAGTATCTTTGTAGATTTATAAACGCATGCGGCTAAATAAACAGGTACATACAAACATACATATATACATATGTATATACAAATAGCACTCGTACACACAGACCCTCTCTCAGTCTCTTACTCACACATATATACGCGATTCTTCGTATTGTGGTATAGGCATATATCCTGTGGGTTATATCGTTCAGAAAATGGGAATATAGATATCAAAATTACTACTTCAACAAAGTCCTTTATATCAAAGAATAATGATGTATGATTGAAGATTGAGCATAGCGTATATGAAAATATTCCCCTTAACTTTTCATATTTGAGGCAGTGTCACACCCGTAGCTCTATATCCCTCACAACCACCGACACGAACACACACACATGTTCTGACTCATACACTCCACTACACATATATTTTATCTTTTGCTTGTTCCAGTCATTGGACTGCGACCATGCTGGACCACGCCCTGGAAGGGTTTCATCCGATAAATCGAACACAGCACTAAATTTTCACACTGGTTCTTATTATACTGGCATATTTGCAAAAGGTAACAGGACGTCAACAAACAATCACTGATTGTCAAGCAATGGAGAGCAGAAAAAGAGGAAGCACACGTACACACATGTGCACACACACATGCACACACGTGCACACACATGTGGACACACACGTGCACACACACACGTGCACACACACACGTGCACACACACATACACACAGAAATATGAAGGTTTGGCGTTGGAAACAAGAAAATAGAGCTCAAAACACGTGTACATAAATGTGTCTGTGTGTATGTGTTTGCGCGTCTATGTGTGTGTTGTGTGTTTGTGTGTGTATTGTGTCTAATTTGAAAAATATTAAGCTTATCACCGTTTAGGAATGCCTCCGCTCATGATAGATGTAGATTTTATATATATTTAAAAAAATCTATGATCTTTCAGAATTCGTAAACAGCATCCATATATTTACCATTTCCGATTCTAGGTAAAAATGCATATATATTAAAAATTTACAGCATATTTATACAGGTTAAAATTAAAGGAATACATAAATAGAAGAAAATCAACAGAGAAAAGAAAAAAAAAAAGAAGCACAGAAGAACAATATAGCATGAAATATTTAAAAATTGGTGATAGAAAATTTCTAGAAGGCTCAAAACGAAATCAATAATTCAAATGGATGTCGAGATTTTGATAAAATTTACTTTCTGAATTTCGTAGAATTTAACGTTGGAATCCTAAACGAGAAATGTGTGATTCAATAAATTTGATTGGCATGGGAGAAAAAAGAAAAACATACTGAGAACGTTGAAAATGTGAAGGAATGTATTGGAAGAAATATATATATATATACATGTATACAAAACAGATTTACATTCAGAAATATATATACATATACCGAGAGAGAGAGAGAGAGAGAGAGAGAGAGAGAGAGAGAGAGAGAGAGAGAGAGAGAGAGAGAGAGAGAGAGAAGAGAGAGAGAAAGAGAGAGAGAGAAAGAGAGAGAGAGAGAGAGAGAGAGAGAGAGGCGCAAGCATGGATGTGCAGTTTTTATCCCCATGCATTTGCGTTCTGTCTAATTGCGCTGCATATTGGTAAAGTTTTTCTGTACGTTAAACTTTGATCAACCAATGCCTTGTTAAAGAAGAATTTCTTTACCTGAAACTGTGTGGAGACCAGCCGTTTATATATATATATATATATATATATATATATATATTATATATATATATATATATATATATATATATATATATATATATATATATATATATATATATATATATGTATATATATATATATATATATATATGTATATATATATATATATTATATATATATATATATATATATATATATATATGTATGTATGTATATACACGTAAATGTCGAACGATAAAAATGTGTGCTCAATGCAGACTTTGGTGGATATTACATCGAAAAATACCTTATACCTTAGGAATGAGAAATCATGTTCGAAATTTCTGGAGTGTATATCAGCCGAAACGTTGTGTTAACAACAAACAAGATGGGACAAATATCTGCCAAATATAAATAATGCGTATATATATAAATATATATATATATATATCTGAATGTATGCATATATATATATGTATATATATATATATATATCTGCAGAGGCCATTCGGGATCCCGTATGCAGGACATAATTGGTCCCTCATGGTGCTTCTCCAACACCTACTCCACCTCTCCACCCCAGTAGAAGACAAGTAATTATTCCTCTTCAAGGGACGAAGTAGTCACTTCCACCGTCGGTGGCACAATTCTCACCGACGAGGTTCCGAGACATTCCGGTATTGTGTTACCATCTGCCGGTAATGTCCTGTTTCTCTTTTTCTTCCACTTCTTTCCCTCTTAACTGAGGAAGGGTGGGTTTCTTCCGTGACCGGGAGACCAACTGCTCCAGGACCTTGATGGCAGTTCATTTGTGAATGGTCAGGTTCCAGACACCGATGACACATGGATGATCGACCCTCAAGAATTACCGGGTACCTGCTCCCAGCCATAGTTAAAATGTCTGGAAAGACTAACACCTTTACTCGGCCAACAGGGTCAAAATAACTTTTGACATATATATATTATTTGTATTATATCTTTCATTTACTGCCGACTGAAGCTGCGCTTGCGCGATGATTATAATAAAATTATAGCATATAATGAAAGACACGTGTTGTTTGTCTCTAATTATATGTTAATTGTTAACGCACGGTTACTGATGAAGATTTGCCTAGCAAATTATTTTATTTGCTGAAGAAATCTGAAACCTAGATATAACCGTAATAAAATAAAAAGGTAAAAGTTTTTATTTTTCATTCCCTTCCAAAATTGCTCTTAAATGTGGTTTTGATCGTTTTTACTGCTTCTTCTAGCGTGTAAAAATTAGCTGTTAAGGGTAGTTTTCTCTTGTGTTTAAATGTACAATATTTTATATTGAGAATATGTTGTCTATTGACTTTTTATACGTGTTAGACCACTGGTGGGGAAAATGTCTAAAAATATTCGCCATCCTATATATTTTACGAATATGTACGTGTGTATGTCGGTACGTTCGGTCCATAGCAATAATAGAAAACAGCCATCTAAGGTACCACGCAGTGAGTCTGAACCCAGAACCATATGGCTGAGAAGCAAGTTTCTTACCACACGCCCACACCTGCGCCTGTTAGATAACATTCGTGTAACTTCTTTGCTCAAACCCTGCCTACGCAGGATTTTCTCTAGTTCTAGATGCTTCCCAGAGCGATAAAACAAGTATCAGATAAGTACTGCGCTGGATATAGTCGATATTTCCATTGACAGCAGTGGTCCTGGCGCTATATAGCCATAATCCAGTGATTGAAACCAGAGAAGTCTCAAACGTAAAAACAAAAAAAAAATCAGAGAAAAATACCAAAAAATAAAACAGATATGAACAATTGTTGAGAGGACATCACGTAACATTGTGTTGATCAGAAATCGAAAATACATCCGGCATACAGTATTGACGAGAAATGTTCTATCGTTAAATCCGAGACGTTTGTATTAAGGGGAGAAGATAAGAAACGAGTAAATAAAGTTCTCTCAAACAACGATGGGGTTCAGTTTCGTCTTATTTTACGCCATTTTTTTCTTCATATTTTCGGGAAACTGATATGGTTTCATGAAAAGAACGATATATTTGTAGGTAGAAATCAATAGAAAGTTTCATCGTATACTACGTATCTTCTGTTTTAAGGTTAGATACGCTGTGTTATGCATAAATGCATACATATGTGTACCACACAGGCTTGTGAAAAATGTAAACCTCTCACGCACAAGATCTCAACGGCAGACAAAATCTCAGTGAACGGCCTACGTTTAATTGTTTCCCTGTACGTACGCATGCTTGTGTGAGGTTCTGAGCGTGTGTGTGTGTGTGTGTGTGGTGTGTGGTGTGTGTGTGTGAATGTGTGTGAGTGTGTGTTAATATGTGCGTGTTTGTGAGTATTTAAATGTGTGTGAATGTGTGTGAGAGAATGTGTATGAATATGTGTGTGCGTTTGTGTATGTAAATGTTTATGTAAGTGTGTGTCTAAATGTGTGTGAATGTGTGTCAGTGTGTGTGAATGTGTGCGTGTGTGTACGTGCGTGTTTGTGCGTGTGTGTGAGTATGTTTGAACGTGTGTGAATGTGTGTGTATTTATGTGAATGTGTGTGTATTTATTTGAATGTGTGTGTATTTATGTGAATGTGTGTGTATTTATTTGAATGTGTGTGTATTTATGTGAATGTGTGTGTATTTATTTGAATGTGTGTGTATTTATGTGAATGTGTGTGTATTTATTTGAATGTGTGTGTATTTATGTGAATGTGTGTGTATTTATTTGAATGTGTGTGTATTTATGTGAATGTGTGTGTATTTATGTGAATGTGTGTGTATTTATTTGAATGTGTGTGTGTATTTATTTGAATGTGTGTGTATTTATTGAATGTGTGTGTATTTATTTAAATGTGTGTGAATGTGTGTGTATTATGTGAATGTGTGTGTATTTATTGAATGTGTGTGTATTTATGTGAATGTGTGTGTATTTATTTGAATGTGTGTGTATTTATGTGAATGGTGTGTATTTATGTGAATGTGTGTGTATTTATTTGAATGTGTGTGTATTTATGTGAATGTGTGTGTATTATTTGAATGTGTGTGCATTTATGTGAATGTGTGTGTATTATGTGAATGGTGTGTATTTATTTGAATGTGTGTGTATTTATGTGAATGTGTGTGTATTATTGAATGTGTGTGGTATTTATTTGAATGTGTGTGTATTTATTTGAATGTGTGTGTATTTATTTGAATGTGTGTGTATTTATGTGAATGTGTGTGTATTTATTTGAATGTGTGTGTATTTATGTGAATGTGTGTGTATTTATTTGAATGTGTGTGTATTTATGTGAATGTGTGTGTATTTATTTGAATGTGTGTGTATTTATTTGAATGTGTGTGTATTTATTTGAATGTGTGTGTATTTATGTGAATCTGTGTGTATTTATTTGAATGTGTGTGTATTTATTTGAATGTGTGTGTATTTATGTGGATGTGTGTGTGAATGTGTGTATGAACTAGAGTGAGTGTTTGTGAACGTATGTGAGTGTGTGAATATGCGTTTCGCGCTTGTGTGTGCATTTGTATGTGCGTGTGTGTGCATTTGTATGTGCGTGTGTTTGTCTCACAGAGACACACACACTTGAAGTGGATTGAAAGACAATGGTGATATAATTGGTGGGTAGAGAGATGGAATTAAGACTGATGACTTTTCATAATATTTAATTAAAACTGGAACGTCATTCTGTATTATATGGAAATCATTTTACAAAATGAATAGAGATTATTTCAGTGTTGCTTTATTCTTTTATTTGTCTCAGTCGTTTCACTGGGGCCATGCTGGAGCAGCGCCTTTCGTCGAAAAGAAATTGACCCCAGCACTTATTCTTTGTAAGCCTAGTACTTATTCTATCAGTCCTTTTTGGCCGAACCGCTAAGTTACGGCGAAGTTAACACACCAACATCGTTTGTCAAGAGATGGTAAGGGATAGACACAGAGACACACAAACACAGACACACACACATACACACTAACACACGCATATATATATATATATATATATATATATATAATATATATATATATATATATATATATATATATATACATACATACATACATACATACATACATATATATATATATATTTATATACGACGGGCTTCTTTCAGTTTTAGTCTGCCAAATCGACTCACAAGGCATTGGTCGGCCCGAGGCCATTGTACAAGAAACTTGTCCGAGTTGCCAAGCAGTGGGACTGAACACGGGACCATGTGGCTGGTTAGCAAGTTACTTACTATACCCACTCCTGCACCTGTTTAATTCGCCATCTCATCTGTCAAAAAATTGACTATTTACTGTGGCAATTATACTAATTAGATAATCACGTGTAAATGCAACTAGCTGAGTAGGTACATAAGAAGATATCGGTAAGATTAACCACTTTATAAAAATAGGATTTCCTAACTAGTTATGTAATAAATTATTAGTTATATTCATTAGTTTACTAATTTCAAGTTGTAAATATTTAATGATTTATGATTATGATTGGTATTTATGAGTTGAGAAATAAACCACTTATATATTGCAACGCATTTATATACTTAATTATTTTCACTGAATTATTATTCCTAATTAATAAATTATTTGCGTTCTTGAAAATATGTTTAGCTAATTATTTCTGATTCGTATATCGGATTATGTTGACTTTATATGGTAACCGAAGTTTGCTGCTTTATGTGAAAGTTAGGTTGGTTTATACATCTGTGTGAACGATTCAATACTGCTTCTTCGAAAATGGTTTTAAGTTTTGGAACTAGGGCAGCAATGTGTTGGTTAGGCACACGCCTATTACATCGTCCCCGGAGATAAACTGGTACTTAATTCATCGCCCCTTAACGGATGAAAGTCAAAGTCGACATCGGTGGAATTTGATCTCAGACCACTAACACGGACGAAATGGCGCTAAGTATCTTTCCCGGCTTGCCAACAATTCTTTTCTAGTCTAGGCACAAGGACTGAAGTTTGTGGGGAGGGCTAAGTCGAATAGATTAACCCCAGTACACAACTGGTACTGTATTTACCGACTCCAAAAGGATGAAATGTACAGTCGACCTCGGCGGAATTTGAATTCAGATAGTAGAGATAGACGAAATACCATTAAGCATTACGCCTAGAGTTCTAAGGATTCTTTTCTCCTATAGGCACAGGGCCTAAAATTTGGAGGGAGGGGGCCAGTCGAATATATTGACCCCAGTACACAAGTGGTACTTAATTTATCGATCTCGAAATGATGAAAAGCAAAGTCGAACTCGGCGGAAATTGAACAGAGGAAATAATATTAAGCATTACGCCCGCCGTTCTAACGATTGTTTTCTACTCTAGGCACAAGGCCTAAAATTTGGTGGAGACGGGGCCAATCGATTAGATCGACCCCAGTACAACACTGGTACTTAATTCATCGACGCCTAAAGGATTAAAGACAAAATCAACCTTGGCCAAATTTGACCTCAGACCGTATAGACGGATAAAACGCTGTTAAATATGTAGTCCGGCGTGCTAACGATATGAATGGGATTTAACGAATGGAAAGGAGTTTCACTTCGTGACCCATTTTGCCGCAATGCCATATGACCTTCCCTAGTCTCAGAAACGGATATATAATGTTTTTAATCGAGATATATATCATTCCCAGTCACATTCGTATTTACCACTCACCGATATTTTGTGCTAGTACGGTGGCAAAAAGCAAAGAATCAGACAGACATTACTATACAGCTTCTGTTGATGGACTAAGCACTGTCCATCATGAAATCTGGGTATTTTGGATGCCCTCCTCTAAAGCTATATCGTTTTACTAGACATTCAAAATGTGAGTCAGAGGAGGAATTTCTAATCAACAAAATGGCGTTTCTTGTGACACAGTCGTGAAATTTCGATCCACACACCATTCTACGTTTAGAACTAGAACATCTTTATGTGCCATAACATTTGGAAATTTCAGTGAAGAAAAATATTTTCTGCAAATTTCTATGTATACGACCCCCCCCCCCAACCCCATGTGCACATAACTGTTTGTTATTTTTAATGCTTTTGTTTTTCAAAATGTTGAAAATTTCCTGCGTAATTTGCGTAGAATTTTTTTTCTCCGCTGTCATTAGGGTGCAACTATTTTTGCTTGCCCTTGAGACATGTCTGGTTGTTATTTTGTTTCTATAATTTCAAAAGTCATCAGAACATCTTAATTAGGTCTATCATTAGGATTTTGAGAAATATAACAACGCAGGATGAATAACAAAAGAAACATAACATCAAACCAACGACAAGAGATAGAATTTCCTATTGACTGTGATCCGTGTTGCTCATTCGTTTATTTCAACAAGATTTAGTTAGCTGCTAATAGAATCGCCGTAAACAGTTTTACAGAATAGTTAAGATTTATTATTAATTCCTAATGTTGTAACATAATTTGTTACGTACGATAAATACGTAACCAGACAACAGTAAAAACATTGTGAAGAACTAATAAATCTCTTCACGAATCAACAATCAATATTCTTTGTGAACTAACCAACCGACATCTTCCGACTTCAGCGCGAACACGAACTACGTTCCACTCTGAACCCTGAATCTCACTCGGTTCGTTGATCGTTATACTTTACTCAGACCAGTTTATCTCTCGCAAGGGGACGTCGTACTCTCATCATACCACCTAAAGTTGGCATAAGGCAAACTCTTTTGCTAGAAGTTGCGTAATTCTTTTCTACTCTAGGCACAAAGCACGGACTTTTGGGGGAAGGGGTCAGTCGATTAGATCAACCCTAGTACGCAACTGGTTTTTAATATATCGACCACGAAAGGATGAAAGACAAAGTCGACCTCGGTGGAATTTGAAATTAGAACTTAAGGAGAGGCGAAATACCTAGCGGTGAAATACAGCTAGGCATTTCACCAGGAAGCAATCTAATTCACGTCGTTGACAATACTCTGCTGGTACATCATTTATTGACGAATACAGAAAAGAAGTTAAATTCGCAAGATTAATTGAAAATATTTCATAAGGTGGTGTAATGCAGTTGTTTTTGATGCCTATTATCGGAGCTACTGGTATCAAGTGGTTGTATGATCAAAGTGATTTTGAGTTATGAAAATCCTGAGTTTAAAATATTCGTTGTTTGTCGGACACATCACTTTAGAAACACCGGTTAACTTCTGATCGCCGAGGTCAAGCCACGCTAATCTGAATTATTACGTTAATGGGTTCATCGTGTGAGAAACGTAAATTTTCAAGCAAATCTCCATTAACATCAGCAAGCTCGACCCAAGGATAATAGTCATGATTCTAAATGGGAGAACATTACATGCCCTAAAATATAGTGTGTCTTCAATTTTACGAACAATACACAATGCTTCAAGCGAACTACAATACTCTCCTATTATTTGGCATGTTACTTTTTAAGGTGGTGGAATGAAATTTGAGGGAGACTTGGCTGCTATTCATGGTAAGTTAAGCGACTACGTAGAGGCGCATTTGTTGAATCATGTTTCTGGGTAGTAATGTAATCTATTATAGTGATATAGTAAAGTACATGTGTTATAATGACTAGCAAGAGAAGTGTATGTCTAGAATAGAACAGGAGTTATGAGGTGAGAAGTTAAAATTTGGCGTACGGTGAAATTAGGTACATATTAACAATCTGAGCGCAAGCTTTTATTTGGTAATTAAATCATCCCTTAGGACTGTCCCTAGGAACAGAGTGACTATAAATTGTGCTTCTGCCTGTTTATGATCAGAAAATATAAATAGATGTGTAAGTCAATGTAGTGCGAAATGCTATAACGATTTATGTATAGGATCGGGACCATTCATAGCAGAGATCAATCTATCCATTAAGAACATCTACGGCAATTTGTATTCATTTTATCGAAGATGAAAGGAAAGATCTAAAGAATTATCCTCTACTTGGTTGCACAAACTGCTAGAAATGGGGAGCAAATGTTTCTCAAATCACACCCAAGCGTATTCAGAAAAGAGAGCGGATGTCATATAACAGTGTTCCACATACAATTGACAAGATGGATCACGTGGTGTAGAAGAGTCTTTCCTATAAGTTTGCTCGTTTGGATTGATTTGGGGTTAAACGAAAAGTGGGAGCCAGGAGATACATAGATTTAGAATTAAACGGCGGTAAATTAGAAATAAACGAGAAAATTGTGCAAGCAGTTTCAGATATGATATAATATAATACCTCTTAACTCTAGTCCAAATGAGTCCACTACACACACTGAGCAACATCAATAATTATGCATCTACTCAACCAGCAATCGATCCACATGTGCATGCCACATGTCCCACTTTCCATACATATATATATATATATACATGCATACATATAAGGCGGTGAGCTGGCAGAAACGTTAGCACGTCGGGTGAAATGCGTAGCCGTATTTCGTCTGCCGTTACGTTCTGAGTTCAAATTCCGCCGATGTCGACTTTGCCTTGCATCGTTTCGGAGTCGATAAATAAAGTACCAGTTACGCACTGGGATCGATGTAATCGACTTAATCCCTTTGTCTGTCCTTGTTTGTCCCCTCTATGTTTAGCCCCTTGTGGGCAGTAACAGAAATATATATATA
>NC_043007.1:27260659-27268159 GCF_006345805.1 Octopus sinensis
TCCTAAAACTTGATTTCGAAACGTACGTCCGTGGATAACTTTAAAAATGTTTGATAGATTGCGGTTAATTCATTCTCTCTTACCTGTTTGTGTCAGCCTTCCAATTGCTGTTTTTACTGAGATCTCCTTTTTAGTAGAAGAAATAGCTATAACCCTTTGACTGCTATTTCTAAATTCGGTATGTGGTAAGGCAATTCGTTGCTGAACCCTTATTGCTTAGTATTACTTAAATTTTCCTCAAATGAGGCTTTTACATGCCGAAGACTACTTGGTGTAATTGATAATTATTCCAAATTAATTAATTTCACCCTTCATTATTACGGATAACCATATTTTATCTCAGTAGATGACCACAGCATCTTGTTTTGGCTACACGCGGGTGGGAAGGGGCTGTTGACACAATCGTTTCATTCACAAATTTGAATTCGGTGATACTAGTTGAGGATTCTAGCTCGCTCTGATACTGAGTTGAGTTGGTACCTCCTAGTATCTCAAAATTCAATATATAATCATTTATGATTATAGTATTCCACGCTGAAGAGAAAAGAAGTTTCGGTAAGATAGAATTATTTAATATTTAATATTTTAATTCTTATGCTTTCCTAAAACTTGATTTCGAAACGTACGTCCGTGGATAACTTTAAAAATGTTTGATAGATTGCGGTAATTCATTCTCTCTTACCTGTTTGTGTCAGCCTTCCAATTGCTGTTTTTACTGAGATCTCCCTTTTTAGTAGAAGAAATAGCTATAACCTTTGACTGCTATTTCTAAATTCGGTATGTGGTAAGGCAATTCGTTGCTGAACCCTTATTGCTTAGTATTACTTAAATTTTCCTCAAATGAGGCTTTTACATGCCGAAGACTACTTGGTGTAATTGATAATTATTCCAAATTAATTAATTTCACCCTTCATTATTACGGATAACCATATTTTATCTCAGTAGATGACCACAGCATCTTGTTTTGGCTACACGCGGGTGGGAAGGGGCTGTTGACACAATCGTTTCATTCACAAATTTGAATTCGGTGATACTAGTTGAGGATTCTAGCTCGCTCTGATACTGAGTTGAGTTGGTACCTCCTAGTATCTCAAAATTCAATATATAATCATTTATGATTATAGTATTCCACGCTGAAGAGAAAAGAAGTTTCGGTAAGATAGAATTATTTAATATTTAATATTTTAATTCTTATGCTTTCCTAAAACTTGATTTCGAAACGTACGTCCGTGGATAACTTTAAAAATGTTTGATAGATTGCGGTTAATTCATTCTCTCTTACCTGTTTGTGTCAGCCTTCCAATTGCTGTTTTTACTGAGATCTCCCTTTTTAGTAGAAGAAATAGCTATAACCTTTGACTGCTATTTCTAAATTCGGTATGTGGTAAGGCAATTCGTTGCTGAACCCTTATTGCTTAGTATTACTTAAATTTTCCTCAAATGAGGCTTTTACATGCCGAAGACTACTTGGTGTAATTGATAATTATTCCAAATTAATTAATTTCACCCTTCATTATTACGGATAACCATATTTTATCTCAGTAGATGACCACAGCATCTTGTTTTGGCTACACGCGGGTGGGAAGGGGCTGTTGACACAATCGTTTCATTCACAAATTTGAATTCGGTGATACTAGTTGAGGATTCTAGCTCGCTCTGATACTGAGTTGAGTTGGTACCTCCTAGTATCTCAAAATTCAATATATAATCATTTATGATTATAGTATTCCACGCTGAAGAGAAAAGAAGTTTCGGTAAGATAGAATTATTTAATATTTAATATTTTAATTCTTATGCTTTCCTAAAACTTGATTTCGAAACGTACGTCCGTGGATAACTTTAAAAATGTTTGATAGATTGCGGTTAATTCATTCTCTCTTACCTGTTTGTGTCAGCCTTCCAATTGCTGTTTTACTGAGATCTCCCTTTTTAGTAGAAGAAATAGCTATAACCCTTTGACTGCTATTTCTAAATTCGGTATGTGGTAAGGCAATTCGTTGCTGAACCCTTATTGCTTAGTATTACTTAAATTTTCCTCAAATGAGGCTTTTACATGCCGAAGACTACTTGGTGTAATTGATAATTATTCCAAATTAATTAATTTCACCCTTCATTATTACGGATAACCATATTTTATCTCAGTAGATGACCACAGCATCTTGTTTTGGCTACACGCGGGTGGGAAGGGGCTGTTGACACAATCGTTTCATTCACAAATTTGAATTCGGTGATACTAGTTGAGGATTCTAGCTCGCTCTGATACTGAGTTGAGTTGGTACCTCCTAGTATCTCAAAATTCAATATATAATCATTTATGATTATAGTATTCCACGCTGAAGAGAAAAGAAGTTTCGGTAAGATAGAATTATTTAATATTTAATATTTTAATTCTTATGCTTTCCTAAAACTTGATTTCGAAACGTACGTCCGTGGATAACTTTAAAAATGTTTGATAGATTGCGGTTAATTCATTCTCTCTTACCTGTTTGTGTCAGCCTTCCAATTGCTGTTTTTACTGAGATCTCCCTTTTTAGTAGAAGAAATAGCTATAACCTTTGACTGCTATTTCTAAATTCGGTATGTGGTAAGGCAATTCGTTGCTGAACCCTTATTGCTTAGTATTACTTAAATTTTCCTCAAATGAGGCTTTTACATGCCGAAGACTACTTGGTGTAATTGATAATTATTCCAAATTAATTAATTTCACCCTTCATTATTACGGATAACCATATTTTATCTCAGTAGATGACCACAGCATCTTGTTTTGGCTACACGCGGGTGGGAAGGGGCTGTTGACACAATCGTTTCATTCACAAATTTGAATTCGGTGATACTAGTTGAGGATTCTAGCTCGCTCTGATACTGAGTTGAGTTGGTACCTCCTAGTATCTCAAAATTCAATATATAATCATTTATGATTATAGTATTCCACGCTGAAGAGAAAAGAAGTTTCGGTAAGATAGAATTATTTAATATTTAATATTTTAATTCTTATGCTTTCCTAAAACTTGATTTCGAAACGTACGTCCGTGGATAACTTTAAAAATGTTTGATAGATTGCGGTTAATTCATTCTCTCTTACCTGTTTGTGTCAGCCTTCCAATTGCTGTTTTACTGAGATCTCCCTTTTTAGTAGAAGAAATAGCTATAACCCTTTGACTGCTATTTCTAAATTCGGTATGTGGTAAGGCAATTCGTTGCTGAACCCTTATTGCTTAGTATTACTTAAATTTTCCTCAAATGAGGCTTTTACATGCCGAAGACTACTTGGTGTAATTGATAATTATTCCAAATTAATTAATTTCACCCTTCATTATTACGGATAACCATATTTTATCTCAGTAGATGACCACAGCATCTTGTTTTGGCTACACGCGGGTGGGAAGGGGCTGTTGACACAATCGTTTCATTCACAAATTTGAATTCGGTGATACTAGTTGAGGATTCTAGCTCGCTCTGATACTGAGTTGAGTTGGTACCTCCTAGTATCTCAAAATTCAATATATAATCATTTATGATTATAGTATTCCACGCTGAAGAGAAAAGAAGTTTCGGTAAGATAGAATTATTTAATATTTAATATTTTAATTCTTATGCTTTCCTAAAACTTGATTTCGAAACGTACGTCCGTGGATAACTTTAAAAATGTTGATAGATTGCGGTTAATTCATTCTCTCTTACCTGTTTGTGTCAGCCTTCCAATTGCTGTTTTTACTGAGATCTCCCTTTTTAGTAGAAGAAATAGCTATAACCCTTTGACTGCTATTTCTAAATTCGGTATGTGGTAAGGCAATTCGTTGCTGAACCCTTATTGCTTAGTATATATATATATATATATTTTACTTACATTTAGCCAATGAGTCCGGCTACAGGCCTCGATAACTACTAAATTTTTTTCTAATTTTTCATGATATTATTTTTGTAAATTTTCAATATTCCACATACTCTTTTACATGTTTGAGTCGTTTGACTGTGGCCATGCTGGAGCACCACATTTAGTCGAGCAAATCGACCCCAGGACTTATTCTTTGTAAGCTTAGTACTTATTCTATCGGTCCCTTGTGCCGAACTGCTAAGTTACACACCAGCGTCAGTTGTCAAGCGATGTTGGGGAGACAAACACAGACACACAAATACACACACACACAACACACACACACACACACAAACACACACAAACACACACACATACACACACACATACATATATATATATATATATATATATATATATATATATATATATATATGTATATATATACATATATACGACGGGCTTCTTTCACTTTCCGTCTACCAAATCCATCATATATATATCCATAAATGTATATAATATATGTGTGTGTATACATGCGTTCACACTCTCACACACTCACACACTGGCGCGCATACACACATACACACATACACACACGTACATATATAATGAGAGAGTGAAAGAGAGGGAGAGAGACAGATATGAATATATATGAAATACAAAGCCAAAGAGCTAATGAGAGAGAGAGAGAGAGTGAGAGAGAATGAAGGATAGACAGATAAATAGTTAGTTAGCGAAGGAGAGATGGAGAGCTAGAAATGGAGATGGAGAAAGACAGACAGAGCAAGAGTGTGTCTGACCCACAGGGAAAAATTGAAGACAGAAGTGAGTTATACAAGTTAGGTGGGTGTCGTATGCCACGTTATGTTTCATATCACTTTTCTTCAACGTCACTGTGACATGTTCAACCTCAACGTTGACATTAGAGATAGTAAAATTCTTCAAGCAATGAGAAAAAATCGAATCTGAATGAATGCTAATACGAAAACATGCCATAAAAAAACTAAATTAACATAAATTGTCATAGGATTTTACGGAATTTGTTCAATATAAAATTATTTTAACGTGAATATCTTTATTTTTTCTTAATACATTTAATCTCGTTTTTGATCGATCTGAAGTAAAACTTTTTTATTTTGTTATTCTATTTCTTTTATCTAGTTTACATTTTCCTCTCATGAGAATATATAATAACTATCTTGAAGGCTGGTTGTTAAAAAATAAGCAGCGTTGATTATATTATTGACATGAATATTAACAGAAATCTAGATAAGCGTCGTTTCGTTTACTGAGCATGTGTCTGTGGGATGATTTGAACTTCTGACTTCCGAATAATGAACCATGTAACCAAATAAAAAAATAACAGAAACATGGTGAGGGAACATTGTACTGGTCAACCATAGGACAACCTTTGTAAATATCAGTTTTAAATATTATTGTCACAGAGCCAACGTTGTTTTTTTATGGGGGGGGGTCTCATTTGTAGAACTTTCGCTTGTAAACCGGGGGAGTTGAAAAGGAAAGAGGCATCTACTGAGGTGCATCGAGTGGTCGGTATAATCTGGATGTTTGGGGTTCTCCGGTTGTTCTTGTGAGGATCCCCCCCCACATTTGCGGGAATTTTGATTGTGAAATTATTTTGTTAATTGATTTTGTTACTTAATGTATACATGACATAGTTCAACACTCCATTTGTTACTTGAACTATATTTCCCTTATTTGTTTTCTGTTCGACCCTTGTGGCCAATAGCGAAATTATCATTATTATTACTATTATTGCCTTTGCATAGATTCTAATGCTCGAGATGTACTGCGGTGTCAGCTGTTCATTACCATTGAACTAATGTAACACCTCTTATTTTTCGGGTACCTTTCGGAGGATTCGAGCGGTTCCGAGCAGTGTTGTTTTCTGAAAGTGCTCCACCCTTATAGCAGCCCCTATTTGTTCCACGTACTTCTCTAGATTTTCGCTCACTGTTCCTAGGGCTCCGACAATTATCGGTACTACTGCTTACTTTTTTTCATCGACCACAACTACTTAACTTCCCAAGCTAACCTGTCATATCTCTCGATCTTTCTTCCTTCCTTATCGCATAACTTGTTGTCAGCTGGGCATGATATATCTATGATCCAGCATTGTTTGCTTTCATTCTCAATTAAGACTATGTCTGGCTTCCCATTTTCTCTCTCATGGTGGCACTGAATCAGAGATTCCCACAGGATAATTGCATTTCCATTTTCGACCATAACTTCAGATTTCTGTTCGTACAAAATATCTGTTTGAAACGATATTTCCTCAGCAGCCTATTGTAGCCTTTAGACGGAATAAGATTACAAAAGAATTATTGAGCTCTATATCTGACTACAAGAAAACGAACACTGGAGTCTATATGCTGTACCATAAAGAACAGACGCAAGCGAGGTAAGCGCTGTTCATTGTGCAACAACATGTGTGAAGTAATTCCATCAGAAATCATAACAGAAATGTGGAACATGTAAAGATTCCACAGAAGGTGGAACATGTAAAGATTCCCATTTGGTGTATGCTGCAGATTGCACGAAAGACAATTTATGTTGGTTGTACAACAGAACAATTAAACAAAAGTTTTGATGGGCAAAGATTCGACGTCAGGCACAGTAACAGTAGTTCGACAGAACTTGCTGAACATTTCGTTTCAAGCGGCTGCAATTCTGAAGAAGATTTGAAAGTGCATATTCTTAGGAAATATTCTGAATCTGCTTCAATTTCTCTTCTTCTCAGAATGTATGAAGAGAAATATGTTTGCGGATTATTAACATCACGCCCTCGAGGAATGAATAAGAGGACAGGAGAATATCATCAAATTTATACAAAACTGTTTGATTAAATATTCTTCCTTCTCTCTTTTTCTTTCCATTTTTTGTCGTTTTCTTTTTTCTGTGTTTTTCCTTCTCTCCTGTTATAAAATTGTAACTTAAAAACTGATGATGTAATTCCATCAACGTGTAGACGATGCTTGCTCACGTTCATACTTTACGTTTAAATTTCTGTAATTTTGAATTTTTATCACTTCTTATTTTGAACTTGACAGACAGACGTACTGTTGAAATATCGTTTAACTATTAAAATATATAACAATCGAATCGCCATCTTCGTCTTGACTGTTTACCTTTGTGAAAGGTTACCGTGTTGAAAGAGTTTTGAGTAGGATGTGTTCAGTGCCAAGTAGAGCAATTTTTGTGTATGTTGTATTTATGTGAAAGTCCTGGTATATTTGTTATGTATTTGTCTGAATATCTTTTTATCATACCTAATATGCCAACTATGAGAGGAATTGTTTCTGTATTTAGATTCCACATTCGAGCTACCTCTATTTCGAAGTCTTTGTATTTTGAAAGTTTCTCCATTTCTTTTAGAGAAACGTTGTCATATGCTGGTACTGATACATCAATTAGAAAGCAATTTTTCTTCATGATCTCTGACAACTATTACCAGGCCTGTTGGCCTTAATTTCTCTATCTGTGTGTACTAGCATATCCCAGAGTATGGTTGCTTTCTCGTTTTCTGTGACCTTTTCTGGTGTGTGCCTATACCATCTTTTTTTCTGTTGTTATTCCATAAAGTTGGAATAGCTTCCAGTGTATGTAGGTCCCAACTCTGTCATGTCTGCGAATATATTCCTTCTTAGCCAGGACTGGGTAGC
>NC_043007.1:27273108-27278108 GCF_006345805.1 Octopus sinensis
ATTTTAAATGTAATTACAAATGATATTTTCTGAAATTCAGTCGTTTTTTATTTAAATTTAATCATGTTTTATGCATTCCATTGATATTGTCTATTTATAAAATATGTTTATATTTTGGAATTTTATGTCCGTTTTATAGAGAATATATATATTTATTTAAGTTCTGAATGCGTATTTCTGTTATGTTCGTTTAGACTCCGGCTGTGGTGCCTCCATAATAATATTTCGAATATGGCTCACAACCAGCACTACGTTTTCCTTCTGTATTTAATGTGAGTTATTGCTAATAACAGGCTCTAATTAAACTATATATTACTAGCAGTATCGCCCGGTGTTGCTCGGGTGTGTAAGGGAAATAACTATATAAGCATTTTTAGAGAGTTATAGCCAAAAAATAGCAAACAAATGCATTAAAAATGGAGAAAAAAATAGGGTGATTTTTTTTTAAATCGTTGACTCATCGTAGACATTTTTAGAGAGATACTTCCCTTATATAATAGCGAAAAAATGCATTAAAATGGAAATAAATGATAGTAAATGTCTTTTAAAATCGTAGACTCATCGTAGACGCGCGCTAATACCCAGAAGGGCTCGATATGAATCAAGACTATAAGATACCCGGTTTTGGTTAAACTGCACCGCAAAATGTGGGAGTAGTTAGGAATCTAAATCGTAGAAGACAGACACACAACCTTACTTTTATATATAAAGACATATATATATATATATATATATATATATATATGTGTGTGTGTGTGTGTGTGTGTGTGTGTGTGTGTTTGTGTATGTGTGTGTGTATGTGTGTGTGTGTGGTCAGTTGTTCGTATTTTAGAAAAAGAACCTCACTTGAAAAACATTAGAGCGGTACTGTATTTGGTAGGTTGTTTGTTTGTTGTGGTCAGTCAGCTTGCGATCATTGGTTCCGCGCATTTAAAGCTTTGGGGTCTTTCAACCATAGACAGATGACTCGAAGTAAACATTTCTGTTGTTTACGCTTCTGATTTTATCGTTGTTGTTGCTGTTTAATGTTACATAAGCTCCATCGAACCGATAATGAAAAGTAGCTCCGCCATGACAGTCCAGTTTTTTTCGATTTTTGTTCCTTTGTATATACATTGTTAATATATAGAAGAGGGGAATTATTACATAATGGATTCAAATTAGTTTTTCGCTGAAACAGCTTTTACTATTTTAATTTACATTATTCTAGTTCAGTATTCTTTCATTTAATAATTGTTTTGTCTCGAATTAATTACCCTGGTCTAATTAAACAAAAACTGAACATTAAATTTTCACTTCTTTCGCTGAAAGGTATAAAAAAATAAAGAACTCTATTTTGTAGTATGTTTTGTCGTTTTAAAACAGCTACAGGGAGTTTAATTCTAAATTTATATTTGACACAAAAGGATTACACGACACTTAGGCTTTTAAATAAAGCAATTTTCTTTTTAGCATTTTCGACACAAATTGAAACTCGGTTGCTATCACAGCGCCTCTGTGTAGCCGTTAATAGCAGCCAAATGTCGCTCAGGGAATTTTATGTATGTTATACCTCTGCCTCACTTCTTAGTGTTTTGTTTATAAATTTATAACGATATAATGAAAAAAATACATCGTGAACTTTAATGTGGGGTTTTCAATAATTTATCGTTATATAACGTACACCAGAATTTCTTGATGGGTAGATAGATGCACAATCATCGGAGAAAGAGAGATGGTGGGATAAACTTAGACATCGATCAGCAAAATGTGGCTCAGGCCTTACAAGAGCATCGTCTGGTAAAATCTGTTAAGTCATTTAGAGTTAGTAGTATCAGGGCCCCTTTAGATATGGGGATGTTGTTGACAGAGATGTACCGAGGCACTGGTCGACACGAGATTATTTTAGAAGACCAAGGTGCCACACAGTGGGACTGAACCGGAAGCGTGTGGTTGGTAGGCAAGCTACTTACACACACAGCCACTACCACTAAGCTTCTATTTACCAAATAGCCTATATATCGATGTGTCTAGATGTCTTTTGAAGGAGATGGTATCTTTTTCTTTTTTGATTTGATTTGGGACAATGTGAACTAGAGCTGGATCTGTTAAAAAAAGTGGACTTATTGCAAATATCGTTATGTCTCTTAACCCCGAATAGTATCCTAAATTTAATGCTAAGGTCGTTTGGATAGTGCTGGTGTTATATTCTCCATATGGTGCAAATGATGTATTCTCGCAGTGGAGGTAGAGAGAATGAAGTTTTAATGTTTTAAGGCGAGCTTAATGGTCAAGATCAGTCATGCCTCTTTGGTGTGTAATATTGGCGGACAAACTGGGGTCGCAGTATAATAACCGTAGCCGAACAAACGAGGAGTAAAAGGGAATGATATAATCTGGCTCTCTATACCGGTAGGGGTTAAGTCGATTACAACGACCCCAGTGTGTAACTGGTACTTATTTAATCGACCCCGAAAGAATGAAAGGCAAAGTCGACATCGGCGGAATTTAAACTCAGAACGTAACGCAGAGACGAAATACCTATTTCTTTACTACCCACAAGGGGCTAAACACAGAGGGGACAAACACAGACAGACAAACAGATTAAGTCGATTACATCGATACCAGTGCGTAACTGGTACTTATTTAATCGACCCCGAATGGATTAGGCAAAGTCGACCTCAGCGGAATTTGAACACAGAGGAAATACCGCTAAGCTTTTCGCCCGGCGTGTAAACGATTCTACCGGCTAGCCACCTCCGCAGATATTATATTACTCGTGGCCTTGTGCCAATGCTTATATAGTGAAAGGAGTGAACAATTTTCGAAACGATCGTAATAATAAAAGCCAGATTGAAACCAGTTTGTGTTATTAGACACAGGTCGTGAAATTTAAAACAATGCAGAATTTGGAAAGAACAAACTACCAATATAAATAAGAAAGTAACATATGCAATCCATAAACATTGAACATAAATTCAAACTGCGATATTAGCTTATTCCCTGTTGTACAGCTTTACATACAATAACTATTTAAAACTAAGTTAGACGAATCAAATTTCCATAAAATATACGTAATGAGAGATGCATGTTATGCAGATTTTGAACTCTTGTGGTAAAGACGTTCGTGTTTCTTTTTATTGAAGCTTATCAGTCGAACAGAGAATTTAGCGGTAGGTTTCGTAATCTGGTTATATACAATCGGACACGCGAATAAAAGAATACGTAGATGTAGTGACATAAACGGACACGTTGATACCCGCCTATACCGCACCAATATATCTACGAGCACTTGTATGTAATATATATATTATATATATATATATATATATATATATATATATATATATATATATATAAATGTATATATATGTATATATATATTATATATATATATATATATATATAGATAGATGAGATATATAGATAGATAGATAGATAGATAGGATAGATAGATATAGATATATGCATGTGTATATATATGTGATGTTTATATATATGTATATGTATATACATATATGTATATATCTATATATATATACATACATATATATATATACATACATATATGTATATATATATATATATATACACATACGTACATATATATATATATCTATATATACATATATGTGAAAGTATATGTATAGATGGAGTGACAGACATAGATAAACCTTAAAATATATTCACATACATATTCGAATGTATACACATATATGCGCGTATTTGTCTATGGGTGTTTGTGTGGGCGTGCGGTCGAGCGCTAACATTCTCTCAGTTTCATACACATATAATGTTTATACGAAATAAAATTACCAAAGGATTAATATTCAGAGAATTCGAAATAATGTGATCCATAAAATATAGCCTACCAACGTATACATATGTGTGTGTGTGCTTGAATGTATATATACAAATATATACATACGCAAACACTTACATAAACGTAGACATATATGTAGTTATATACAGACATATAATTTCAATGTGGTTTACACACTCACACATACACATAGAGAGACATACAAACAGATATACAGTGCCAGACAAATATGTATGTATGTATGTATGCAGGTGTGCATGCTTCTGTGTATGTGTATATATATACATATGTCTGTGTATGTATGTATGTACGTACGTACGTACGTATGTATGTATGTATGTATGTATGTATGTATGTATGTATGTATGTATGTACGAATGTATATATGTACGTACGCTCGAATAATATTTCATAAAACGCATCACAAACCACAGACTTCGACAGTTCACTTTATCTTCTGTTTTGAGGTTGTTTATTGATGCGAAAGCATTTTACCGTCCTCTTATCTTATCAAAGCCTATTAAATAATTTAGACATTTTACAATGGATCAATATTTCCAAGGAGCTGCATACACAACCAATAAAAACTCCTCCAGGGATTTGGCATTCGTTTCTCCCTTGTTATTCTTGCAAAAAAATACGAAATTATTGCAAATAAAGTTTGTCTCGCCGTGACAAGTATTCGGTTTCATATCAATACAAGTTATTTTGATTATATTAGATGTTTTTTTTTTTTGTCAGATATGGTCTAATATCGTTCTTGTTTTAATAGCTGTTCATACATTCTTCTCTAAATATGTGTATATATGTATTCGGATATACAACGCTTTAAATCACACCGTTGTGCTGGCGGAGTCACATGTACGTCTACAAAACACACATACTTCTGTAAAGACAATTGGTATAAGTACGCGTATACATCGTTCTATGTTGATAAGTTGACAGACTCATAAAACAGGTAATGACATATTATGTGTGTGTGGATGGGAATGTGTGTTTGAGTGTGTGTGTGTGTGTGTGTGTGTGTGTGTGTGTGTGTGTGTGTGTGTGTGTGTGTGTGATTTATGCGCAATCACAGAAAATATAGAATGCTGAGAGGTAGGGATTTACGTTTAAACGTTCACAGAATCTTGTGTAGAGTATGTGAGCATACTGGATAAATGCATATAAAGAAGACTGTGTATGTTTGTGTATGTGT
>NC_043007.1:27290608-27293108 GCF_006345805.1 Octopus sinensis
GTCTGTGAGTGTTTGTTGAAACTAATTCTTTGATTCCACTCCTTTACAATTTCTAAGCTTTCTCTTTTACGCAGGGAGAGATACACGTACCCTCGAGAAAATGTATACGTGTGTGCGTGTTCATGCGTGTGTGTGTCTGTGCATATATGTGTCTGCGGTACAGAAAGAGTGTGTGCGTGGTGTTGTATGTGTGCATGAAGTATGTGTAATTTTCTGTGAATGTATCAGTCTTTTTCAATTTGTCTCTGCAGTTCCTTCGTTGTTAACTACGCCTCCAAATTTAACGTTTCATTCAATAAAATAACTCTCTCCATTACTCTCTTTCCATCTCTCTACCTCTTCCTCATATTTCTCTCCATCTTTTGCCCCTTCTATCTTCCAATGCCTCTTTGGGTTTTCTTATCTCGTTCATGGCCACTATGCTTTTCCCTACTCATCTCTCAGCAAACTCTCCATCCGTCCTTCTCGATATTATCCATGACCTCCTCTCATTGATTCCTTTACGTTTCTCCCTAATCTTCTTATCATCTCTCTTTCCTACACACTATCTCTCACCCACTCTCTCTCTCTCTCCCTCTCTCGCTTTCAGTCTCTCTCACTCTCTCCCATCTCATTGTTTCTCTCGCTTTCTCTTTCACATGTCCTCTTCTCTTTATCTGCATTTCTAATTACTCAACCAACCTAACTTTCTCTCTTCGAATTCCACTCTGTGTCTCCGCCTCTATTTTTGTCCCGCGTATTTTCTTCCATTTCTCTTTCACTGTCTCTCTATCTATCTATCTATCTATCTATCTATCTATCTATCTATCTATCTATCTATCTATCTATCTATCTATATATCTATCTATCTATCTATCTTTCTATCTATCTATCTATCCATATATCTATCTCTATCTATCTATCAATCTATCTATCTATCTATCTATCTATCTATCTATCTATCTATATCTATCTATCTATCTATCTGTCTATATATTTTTATATCTATCAATTAATATCTGCCTTTCCCCACCTCGATCACCGTTCGCCTCCCTCTTATCACAAGTTTAATTATTAGTTCTTAACAGCTTTTAAACTTATATTTGGTCAATGTTCTAACAAGCATCTCTCACATACTGTATCCATATTCCAGTCACATTCTATCTATATTTCACCCTCGTTCACTTCTCTGTCTTTTTACTCTCTGTCTGTCTGTCTCTCTCTCTCTTCCTCTCTCTATATCCATCCATCTCTTTCTGTTTCACACAAACACGGACACACATTATGTCACTATCCTGTCCTTCTGTCTGGCTATCTATCTATTTATCTATCTAACCATCTACCCATACATTCACACATCACTCCATCTATCTATCCATCCATCCATCCGTCCACACCCATCCATGTATCTTTTTATCTATCTACTTATCTATCTACTTATCCATCCATTTATCTACCCATCTGGCCATCCATCTATCTCTCTAGCTAGCTATCTGTTTATCTAGCCATCAATATATCCATCCATCTACCTATCTATATATCTATCTATATATCTTTCTTTCTTTCAATCTATCTATCTATCTATCTATCTATCTATTTATCTATCTATCTATCTATCTATCTATCTATCTATATATATATCTATCTTCTATCTATGTTTCTATCTCTCCATCTCTCCATCTATCTATCTTTCAATCTATCTATCCACCTATGTATCTATCGATCTATCTATCTATGTTTCTTTATTTCTTTCTATCTATCTATCTATCTATCTATCTATCTATCTATCTATCTATCGATCTATCTATCTTTTGCCTTCTATATCAAACACAGCCATAGTATTTTATAAGCCAATTACGACAGGGTTGTTCGGTTAAAGCTAAAAGTAAAAGCTGGAAATTAGACAAAAATCTTATTTATTTTTAATAAGATTTCATGTTTTTCATTCTCGTTAGTTTTCCGTTTCTTGTATCCGGCCTTTAATTTATTCTCCTTCAACTAGGCGCGGGGAAAATTTTTACTGAAGATTGGGTGAGGTTGAACGGTGTGAGTGATTTATATACGGTCATATCAAAAGTAGCATGTTCCTTCCAAATTCAACTGGACCTCCGAAAAGTTATAACTAAGGCATTCTTAAGTATAACTATGTGCGTATGTATGTCATTATTCAGTATATTTCAAGATTCGTTACCAATAGAGAAAGACCCGGTTTCTAACCTAGATCCTAGGCTCCTTCATTGCAATTTCAACATCAACAACAGGGTATTTTTTTTTGTTTGTATGTATGTATGTATGTATGTATGTATGTATGAATGCATGTTGGTACGTATGTATGTTTTGCATGTATGTATATATTTAAGTATATGTTTATATGTGTATGTATGTCTGTCTGTATGTATGTTTTTATATGTGTATGTATGTCTGTATGTATGTATGTCTGTCTGTCTGTCTGTATGTATGTATGTATGTATGTATGTATGTCTGTATGTATGTATGTATGTATGTATGTATGAATGTATGT
>NC_043007.1:27303108-27331491 GCF_006345805.1 Octopus sinensis
ATATATATATATATATTTATTTATATATATATTCATATGAATGGATTTGTGTTAGTATCACAGTATAAATTTGATATACATGTATTTAGGCATATTAATGCACATCAAGGTTTGAGTGTATATGCTTATGTATATGTCTCTCTATATATATACATACATTATACATATTACACATACATTACATTATATATATGTATGTGATATATATATATATATATATATAGATATATATACATATATATATATATATATATATATGTATATATATATATACATATATATGAAATTTTTTCTGTGCTACTTTGCTATTTACATTTGTATTTGGTTTGTAGCTGTTGAATATTTCATTGTTGCAATTTCAATTTCCAGTCTCAGTGTGGTCGAGAATGCTTGAATACTAAAAAGCCGCTTTGAAATTCATGAATCTTTCCAATGAGATTCCATAAAGAGTAATTATTTCTTTCGTTCCTTATTCATTCAATATACAAACTCATGCGGACTCGCTTATACGTACTTAAGCCAATACGTACATAACTGCCGCATTGCTTCGAATTATTCGTACGGCTTCTTACACACGCACACAAATACACACACACTCTTACACACAGAAGCACACAGGTTCATATACACACACAAATGTTCCTTCTCTATCCTTCCCTCCGATACCTCCTTTCTCTCTCGCGCACACGTATGTAGATATATATATTATATATATATATATATAATATATATATATATATAATATATATATATGTATGTATATGTATTCTTTTCCAGTCTAAGCGCAAGGCCCGAAACTTTTTGAGGGAAGGGGACCAGTCGATGAGATCGACACCAGTACGCAACTGGTACTTAATTTATCTACCCCGAACGGATGAAATGCAAAGTCGACCTCGATGGAATTTGAAATCATGACGTAAAGACAGACGAAATACCGCTAAGCATTTCGCCTGGCGTTTTAACGTTTCTGCCAGCTCGCTACCTTATATAATAATAATAATTATTATTATTATTATTATTATTATTGTTATTGTTATTGTCATTCTTCTTCTTCTTCTTCTTCTTCTTCTTCTTCTTCTTCTTATTATTATTATTATTATTATTATTATTATTATTATTATTATTATTATTATTATTATTATTATTATTATTATCGGTTCTACTCTAGACTCAAGGCCCCAAACTTTGGGGGAGCGAAGCTAGTCGATTAGATCGACACCAGTACGCAACTGGTACTTAATTTATCGAACCCGAAAAGCGTGCTGACGTTTCTGCCACTTCGCCGCCATGCACCCGTATTTATATATGTGAGTGCTTGCGCATGTGTCTGTGCGCATATACGCACTTGCACAAATACACTCGTATCAACTCACATATTTTATATATATATATATATATATATATATATACATATGCATATATATGTGTGCATGCGTGTGCAAGCGCGCGTGTGTATGCATGTATGCAGGTGTAGATGGTCTGGGTTTTGTTTGTGTTTGTGTTTGTGTGTGTGTGTGTGTGTGTGTGTGTGTGTGTGTGGTGTGTGTGTGTATGTGTGTGTGTGTATGAGTACGCGTGTGAACTTGCGATACGGAGAGACGTAGAAGTAGGTTCGTTTTCATCCCATCTTAGTCTTCATATGAAATTTCAGAAGGCGTAAACCTTTTGAATGTTCTTTTTTTTTCAAATGGGGTTGCAATAATTTATTTAAAATTTATATTACCGTTTTATTTCGTCGTTGACCCCTCTTTAAGAACTGCAAAAAAGAAATCAATACATTTGAAACCAAACAGAAAACGTGTACTAATTAGAAATTTAATGCTTATAGAAGTGGGTGTGGGCTTTCTAGAAACGACAGTTGCTTGTTGTTGACTCACGCCTGATATTAATGTCGCAATTAAAAGCCCTCTTTTAATGGTTGAGCATATTACTCAATCTGGTGTGTTTTATTTTTTGTCAATGCAGCACAAATCATGTGAAAAATGAGAAAATGATGAGACGAAGACGTAATGAGTTGATGAAATGAGTACAGAATGAAAGTTATGAAATGGTGAATAGTGATAAAATATGATATTTTCCCCCCTTCGATGTTTCACATAAATATATTGAGATGTCACTGACATCACAAATGTCATACCAAATTCTTTAGATATTGCTTCCAGATCCTTCAGAATTCTGTCGTTAATGGCTTCTGTCTTTTCACCATTCAAAGAACGCGCTAAACCTTTGCAGCATACTGCATTCCATGACTTTCGCTCACGGAAGCTGCATATTTTCTGAACATAAATATTCATCACTAATACCACTTGACGGAATCTGGCTGTAGAATGTCGGGCCGCCCTTTTCTTTTGCTTTATTCACAGGGTTACATAAGATCATGTCGGCTCTGGCGAAATGCATTTTCCTCATAAATGTCCCCTCTTTATGCATCTGTGGCAATTTTTGTTAAAGACGGTATGTTTGATTCGGTGGCACGTTGATGACAGCATATAGGTAGAAACATTGATTCACTCAGGAAGAATATGTAACCGCAACTATAATTTTTACACATTTATTATATCAACTATTTCATTATGTGAAATTCTTACATATTTATTATATTATGGGAAGGAGCCTGGCGTCGTGGTCAGAGTTTCAATCTCACCATCAGTCTGGTTGGAGTAGTACTTATTTAATCGACCCCGAAAGAATGAAAGGCAAAGTCGACCTGGGCGGACTTTGAACTCAGAACGTGGCGGCAGGCGAAATACCGCTATGCATTCCGTCCACGGTGCTAACGATTCTGCCAGCTCAACGCCTTAGATGATTTAAGAATCGCCCTTACACAATACTAGCCTTCGCGGCTATATACGTGTCTCAACCTTCACCGCTTCTTATCTGCACAGCATATCATCCACCAAACGGTGTTCTCACCAGATAATCCCTTCCAAAATATACGTCGAAAAGTAACGAGTCTCCAACATACAGCACATTATATAATTAAGCGACACGTTATCTCTTAATTTCACACAGAAGCTTTCCAATTCCATTAAACAATCTTTCCATTTGAAACATTATTTCACCAGAATTACATATCTGAAATACAATTTCGTTTTTATGATACTGAATGGAGTTAGTCTTTTTACCGGATTTTTTTTGTATTGTAAGGATTCTACGAATTTTCTTCCATTTCATATGGTTTCAGAGTCGTTTTTAATGCTATGTATTTGACTACGCTTCTATAATTTCCTTTTGAGATATTTATTCCATAGATTTAAAAAAACACGTGAGTTTGTTTCTGCGAGTTTGATATGTTAATTTGACAGAAATTGGTACGTCGTGTACAAGTTGAAAAGTCTCTTTATCTGCTTTTCTGTATCCCCTGTTTGTTGATGCAGGGCAATTATATAAAGTTTCGTGCATTTCCACACACACACATGCTATATATTATATATATATATATATATATAATGAAAGAGAGAGAGAGAGAGAAACAGACTTTTTATTTGGTTTATATACACATGCAAACACACACACATATAGCATGTGTATGGAAATACATTAGATTTATATATATATATATATATATGTATGTATGTATGTATGTATGTATGTATGTATGTATGTATAAATATGCATGTGTGCATGTATATGTCTGTATATATATATATATATATATAGAAAGAGATTTATATATTCATATGTATAAATATATGTGTGTATACATACGTATATACACATATATGTACACATATTAACTTCCAGCCATCCATACAAGCTTCCATTCACACATACTTATATACATAAATATACATTTTACATACATACATACATTATATATACATACATACATACGAAGCTTCATGTTAATAACTACCATTCACAAACATATCAGCTCCCATTGTGTTTACTAATATAATGACTGTGCAAATCCCTGACATTTTTCTTATGGCGATTTATCTTGCATTTCGTTTTGTCTTTGTCTTTGTTTTTCTTTTTTTTTTTTCCTTTTTGCTACCCCAATTTTCCTAAGTACAAATGTACTGTTAATAAATGTTTGTTTTTAACCCCTTTTCCACCGCAAAATGATGCGTACCATAGTAATGCTCTCCCCTCATATCGATGTAATTGTCTATTAAACTTCATCTCGTTGTATGTGATGTATGTGCATAAGTGAAATTCATTCTCCCCTGATTAATTACTTCATTCGATTTTATTCCGACAGATTCATTTTGAAGAGAAAATTGGTTCAAAATTTCGGCAAAAGGCCAAACATTTCGGGATTGCTGGTAAGTCGATTACATGGATCCCAGCTTTGTTTTATTTATTTATGCGCCCTTTTCAAGCCTAGCCAGGCTCATGGGTCCGATTTCCCGGTTTCTATGGCGTATATGTTCCCCCTATCTTGATGGAACGCCAGTCCATCGCAGAGTTACCCAAGAAACAGGAAGAAAGAGTGAGAGAAAGTTGGGGCGAAAGAGTACAACAGGGGTCGCCACCCCCGCCTGCCGGAGACGCGTGGAGCTTTAGGTGTTTTCGCTTAATAAACACACACAACGCTCGGTCTGGGAACCGAAGCCGCGACACTCCGACCACGAGTCCGCTGCCCTAATCACTGGGCCATTGCGCCTCCACATTGATCTCAGTGCTAAACTGGAATTTACATTATCGACACCGAATGAATGAAATGCAATGTCGACCTCGAGAGTATTTGAACGTGAAGACGTACACTAAACAGTTTGGCTGAAGTGGTAACGATTCTGCCAGCTCGATGACTTGAAGCGAAATATTGACAAACACGAGGTCAATTACTCTTAAAAGATTGTTTTTGCTGGCGGCAAAATTAATTCAGAAAACAAAAATAATTCGTTTTAAACACCTGAAGAGTAAGTATGAAAGAGCAGCAGTAGACATGACTTTGAAAGCCAACCTGATACAGACCTGAAGCAACTTTGAACTTACTTCTTTGTTCTTTATTTCCGTTTCCTTTTACCCAAGAAATATCCCCGGAGCTTTTTGTTGCCGCGTGTTCAAAGAATTCCCCAACCATGCGAATAACAATCAGAAATATTACAACAAGCACTGTGGTTCTTAGTTTTTGCCTCTAAGCTGATATTATATATAAAGATAAATGATTGCATATTCACAAAATGTGTATTCTTAAATCCACTGCCGCCGCTGTCGTTTTTGTATTTTTGAGGGTGTTGTTGTTGTTGACGAACGCATAACAGAGACATGAACGAGGAATCCTTCTTCAAACACATACATGTCTAAATCATTATCCTTTTTATTTCAGCCAAGTCCAACGAATCACAGTATTTCATTTCTCTTATATTTTTAATTTCGTACGTAAAATTCAAGAAAATTTTGCCTGCTTTTCTAGCACAGTCCGAAACCACATATTGATTTCTCGTTGATCCCAACGGGACTGAAGATTCAACGACAGGTCTTCCTTCATATATATGTATAGATGGAGTCGATATTTTTTGGTTATTTATCGTCTATTGTTTTGTTTCTAAAATATTGCTTTCGTTAAATTTATTCATCTTCTCATTCAACGATATTTATTATTGACATTTTTTTTTATTACCAGCTAATGAAGTGTTAATGTGTTTTACTGACATTAAATTCAACACTTTGATTTAACAAGTAATTCAACACTGAAAACATTGACAAGTCTCGCGATTTTTTCTTCATTTTATGTGGAACACAAATGCACACTTTGACTAAGATAAACTAAGACACATATTTTGTTAACATATAAATCATGGAAAATAAGATCTTCAAATAACCATCAATACATGCACAGACATATATATATATATATATATATATATATATATCTTTTTTTAAATAAATTATATTTTGGCATGCAAGAATGAAAGACATACAGACAGAAAGGGACAGTGCAGAGGAAAAAAACAGTTTTGTCTGCTCGTGCATATAACATGCAATTCAACACAGAGATAGGGACATACATGTGCACACTCGTGCACGCAGTTATGCCCCTGCCCATACATATATCCCCATGTATGCACAGAAGTAATATCTATATATATATATATATATAAATAGTGGTCAGTCCTCTAAATTTTGTATGTAAAAGAATTGTTATCTTCGGATTTATTAAAAATATGCTAGGCCACTGGTTTTAATTGATTACTATCAATTTCTACTCTTATTTTATTTTAAATAAACAAATGTTCTCTAGCCAGTAAATTAGCTGCTTTAGTTTATTAACTGCAGAATAATTTTCGATCTCAGCGCGCCAAAGTGAAGGCATTTGGAAGATAAACATAAATCTAAATTGTAGAACTGTATACATGTTGGATTTCGGTCGAGCGTTCTGTATCTAGTTCTGGAAATTGTGTTTTGTAAACGACAGACTATGCTGATGATCTTGCAGATGTTTACGTGTCCATATATGTAAATATTAACAAGTGAAACTAATTAGTACATAGGTAATCGTTTTTTATATTTCGTATATTTTCATTTGTCTTTCTTATTCTTACACTTTGGTTTTTAGCTGAATTTCTTCTTGAGAGCACATTCTTCGTGGAAAATGGCGATTTTTACGTCTATATCTAGCATACAGGCTGTCCCCTTTTAGTGGTCAGTTTTCTAAATTCTGTATATATATATTATATATGTGTGTGTGTGTTTGTGTGTATCATTTTACTCTTTTACTTGTAAAAACACAGCCATATAAATCTATGTATATTAAAATACATCTTAATAGTCCTTCACTGAAAGGTGGAGATGAACAAATGAATTCTAAATTTAAATGGAAAGCAACACTTATACGCCTAAATTTTTAGTGTAATATTTTTTTTAACAATGGAGGAGAGAGTGGACGTAGCATTAACATGCGAAAACAGAAAATTCCTTAATATAGATAAGAACGTTCTACCATCAAAACATAAGTTACAAGTGTATACTGTTGTTCTGCGTATCTATTTTCAAATTTTTCTTTGTCAACTTCAAGTATTCGATAGAATTTCTAACAAACATTCAACAGATATAGCATTTCTGAATTTTCAATCTAATTCAAAACGCCTCATTTATAGTATATATATATATATATATTATATATATATATATATATAATATATATATATATATATATATATATTGAGGGCATTATACATACATGCCAGGAGGCATGTATATACATGCCAAACGCTAAGAGGGACAATCAGTCATTTCTACCAAAAATATTACTAATCCCACCGAAAGCAATTTTTCAAAGTAAGACATTAAAAATATAGACCTGTATCACAGTGATTTCATACTTACGTAATCATCAGCAGGCTGAATGTTTATAAATAAACAACGACCCTGCCTCGCTTAAGCCGATCAGCTAAAGATCAACATCAACGAAGCACATGGGTGAGTTATATATATATTACATCCGGGTAAATGGTTAACTTTTACGAATTGCATTTCGGGAGAGGAAAAGTTTTTCGGATAAAAATTTAGCAATAAGGACAACTACTTAATAAGGAAAAACTTAACAGAAATTGTCAGGTAGATAGCGTAAAAACCTCATAAGAGAAAAATTTCGAAAATAATTATTTCTTATTGAACATATTAATTTATATATAGAGGGCATTAACATACATGCCAGGAGGCATTGTATATACATGCCAAACGCTAAGAGGGACATCAGTCAATTTTTACCAAAAATATTACTAATCCCACCGAATGCAATTTTTCAAAGTAAGACATTAAAAATATAGACCTGTATCACAGTGATTTCATACTTACGTAATCATCAGCAGGCCTGATGTATTAAAATAAACAACGACCTGCCTCGCTTAAGCCGATCAGCTAACTGATCAACATCAACGAAGCACATGGGTGAGTTTATATATATTACATCCGGGTAATGGTAAACTTTTACGAATTGCATTTCGGGAGAGGAAAAGTTTTTTCGGAATAAAAATTTAGCAATTAAGGACAACTACTTAATAAGGAAAAACTTAACAAGAAATTGTCAGGTAGATAGCGTAAAAACCTCATAAGAGAAAAAAATTTCGAAAATAATTATTTCTTATTGAACATATTAATTTATATATAGAGGGCATTATACATATGCCAGGAGGCATTGTATATACATGCCAAACGCTAGAGGGACAATCAGTCATTTCTACCAAAAATATTACGAATCCCACCGAATGCAATTTTTCAAAGTAAACATTTAAAAATATAGACCTGTATCACAGTGATTTCATACTTACGTAATCATCAGCAGGTGAATGTATATATAAATAAACACGACCTGCCTCGCTTAAGCCAGATCAGCAACTGATCAACATCAACGAGCACATGGGTGAGTTTATATAATTACATCGGGTAAATGGTAAACTTTTACGAATTGCATTTCGGGAGAGGAAAAGTTTTTTCGAATAAAAATTTAGCAATTAAGGACAACACTTAATAAGAAAAACTTATCCAAGAAATTGTCAGGTAGATAGCGTAAAAACCTCATATATTATATCTATATAAATATATATATATATATATATACATATATACATTTATATATACATTTATATACATATAAATATATAGTGAGTGTATGTGTGTGTTTCTGTGTTATGCACACACACGAACACACATATATATATACATCTACACACAAGTATATGTGTATATAGATGGGGGTGTATATATATATATATGTATATATATATATTATATATATATACATATTATATATATATAATTATATTATATATAATATGCATATTATATTATATAGATATAATCATCACACACACACATATATTTATATATATATATATATATTTAGCTGTCAGTATCTATGGAGTTCTGTTGATTCAGTTCGTGATAAGCATGTCACGGTTCAAAATTACCGTACCGTGTAATCCCGGATCAGTGCCGAATTACACACCGATAAGCGAGCATGCATGTATATATATACAGATGTGTGTAATGGCGCATTCTTAATATATATGTCAGTTTATCGATTTATGACTCGTATTATAGGAAAGTTTTCCACAAAGAAATAAGAGAAACACCTCCAGCCTGAGGCAATATATGAAGGGATGTTGACACAGCATTCTTCAGGTTTCTCTTACAATCAGTATGTTAAGGGACTTATTCCAATTAAAATTTTCTCCTGATATCAACCTTATTTTTATGTTTGTGTATAAATAAACACAATCACCAGACACGCATAGATTCTGCCTAGGTATATATATATATATGTATGTGTGTGTGGTGTATGTGTGTGTGTGTATTTATAGAGATAGATAGATAATTACATAGATAAACACACAGAAAATAGATATATAGATAGATAGATAGATAGATGGATAGATAGATAGGTAGATAGATAGATAGATAGATAGGTAGATAGATATGTAGATGGATGGCTAGATGGATATATAGATAATTAGATACATAAATATATATATATATATATATATATATATAGATAGATAGATAGATAGATAGATAGATAGATAGATAGATAGATAGATAGATAGATAGATAGATTGATAGATAGATAGATAGATAGATAGATAGATAGATAGATAGATAGATAGATAGATAGATAGATAGATAAATGTTGAACTTGTGCGTTTGTGGGCATAGAATTATTCAAGATATGTGTGTGAATTTATGCGAATCTAAAGAATGTATAAAATACATGTATTGCAATGTACCTATCAATAGAATACGTTCACAAATAATCAACATCTATACTTGTGTGTATGTGAGGTTTTATTATTTCTTAAAGTGCAATATAAATCTCCTTGATTCTTCATACTGCGTACGGAATAAATACATTTTGACTTGACTCCCTTTCATTGAATTCGATCCTTGTTTCGGTGGCTGAAAACTAAATTGTTCATGTTACGTTCGATATTTAGAATTGCGGCATTCCGTCGGTTGCGACGACGCCGAGGGTTCCAGCTGATCCGATCAACGGAACAGCTTGCGCGTGAAATTAACGTGCAAGTGGCTGAGCACTCCACAGACAATGTGTAACCTTAATGTAGCTATCGGGGAGATTCAGTGTGACACAGAGTGTGACAAGGCTGGCTCTTTAAAATACAGGTACAACAGAAACAGGAAGAAAGAGCGAGAGAAATCTGTGGTGAAAGAGTATAGCAGAGTTCGCCACAACCTCATACCGGAGCCTCGTGGGGCTTTAGGTGTTTTCGCTCAATAAACACTCACAAAACCCGATCTGGGAATCGATATCGCGGTCCCACGACAGCGAGTCCGCTGTCCTAACCACTGAGCCAATGCGCCTCCACGATGTTTAGAATAAATAATTTCATACCAGTTTGAATCCAGCGAGTTTGGATAATGTAACAGTTGATCATATATGGCTTTACGTGTATTTTTATATGAGTTTGACCTACATTCGATTTTGCCATAGTTTTCGCAAATGAAATTCCAGGATTTTAGTTCTTATTTCACTTCTCATAGAACTTGGCATGTTGCATCACCCTCAGCAACATTTGAATTAAAAGGATTCGCCATCCAACCGTACCGCTTTAAGTCGCAGCAAATTATTTTTCTTCACGCATTTCAAGTTTATTGATGCGACAAATGAATTTTTTCAATCTACTGCTACAGCTTCAACAGATTTAATTGTGTGCAATGACACAACCAGGTGAAAAACCGTTCTTTAAAATATTACAGAAAAAATGTTTGATTTCTTTTTCTTCAATAAATTAGAGAGAGAGAGAAGCACTCCGTCTGTTACGACGACGAGGGTTCCGGTTGATCCGAATCAACGGAACAGCCTGCTCGTGAAATTAACGTGTAAGTGGCTGAGCACTCCACAGACACGTGCACCCGTAACGTAGTTCTCGGGGATATTCAGCGTGACACAGAGAGTGACAAGGCCGGCCCTTTGAAATACAGGTACAACAGAAACAGGAAGTAAGAGTGAGAGAAAGTTGTGGTGAAAGAGTACAGCAGGGATCACCACCATCTCCTGCCGGAGCCTCGTGGAGCTTTTAGGTGTTTTCGCTCAATAAACACTCACAACGCCCGGTCTGGGAATCGAAACCGCGATCCTATGACCGCGAGTCCGCTGCCCTAACCACTGGGCCATTGCGCCTCCACTCAATAAATTAAGAAACAACATGTTTCCAATTGGTGTTATATGGTCTCCCTGAAGCTACAAGTTAATTTCATTCAATTTCTTCTTGAAAATACTTGTCAAATAATATGCTGAATCTAATTTTTTTCTAACTACTGGTAGAGGTTAACCTAAATTTCACTTTTCTGAAAGAGAAAAATCAGCGCATATGTTTCAACAAAACATCTTCGTGATGCACTCACTTAGATCCAGGGATCTTTATGTGTCTAAGAGTAACTTGATAAAATCTCCATCATTATCTTGGCACAGCTTTAAAATAATTCTCTCAGTTTTTCGGTATTTGATTAGATATTATTTATAACCCTTGATTATAATAATAAAAAAAAAAACAGAATTGCATCGAAATGATTTTTGCATTTTTACTATGCACCACAAAAGAGAAGCATAAACCAATTTGTAAAAAAAAGGTAAAGACACCCCTTCGGTCGTAAATGTTCATGGGGCTGCATCTAGAGTGATACCCTCGAAAGCATGATCGAGGAAGGTTGTTTATATTTCGGCCATCAACAATATCAAACGTAATAACTGATTGCATGATACATAAATACATACATATTTACATATATACATACATACATACATACATACATACATACATACATCTCTCCTTGTTTTTTTCTGTGTCCCTTTCTGTAGAAGAGCGTAGGTTCGAAACGTAAAAGACTTTTCTATTCCTGAGCGCTATACTAATACATCTGTTTCTTTTGTACACCACCTGTCTTCGTCTTTTGTTTTTTTTTCCTGAACTCTCCCTATATATATAATATATATATATATATATATATATATATAGATATATATATATATATAACAATTTAATAAATAAAATATATGCATACATACATACATATATGTACGTACCAACATCTATATGTATATATACATGCATATATATATATATATATATGAGTACAGGACACCATAAATAAACGTAGAACACATTGTTATTATATGACTGAGCGCCCTCGCGTCGTTTCGTTTCTTTCCTCCAAGTAAGTTTATATATATATGTATATATATATATACATATATATATATACAGGTGTAAAAAGGTTGAATTTAGATTTGTCCTTTAATTTGGAGGATTCCAAAATAAAATTTCTAATCTTGATTCTTTACAATTTGCTGGTAATTTACAGGCGTTAATTTGCGAATATGAAAATAATACTTGTATATGATGTGCTGTGAATTTATGGAAAGAAATCCCACCAGATCTCAACAATTTAGTGGAGAAGAGAAGTTGTTAAAATATATAGGAGAATTTTAATTCATGCAGACGATAGCTTCCTAGAGATATAACAATAATGCAAATTCGTGATTGAATTGAATGAAATTAAATTAATTGAATAAATTAATTATATATCAATGTACTCTTTAGTGCAAGAAGTAAAAACAGAATTTCTATAAAGAACTTGAGAATAGAAATAGCAGAATAGAATCTAGGTGATTCATATTTGTCATTATGAGAAATAAAAATGTGAGTCCATGTAAGTATTAAATATATATATATATATATATATATATATATATATATATATATATAACCAAAACCTTACTTTCTTTCAACGACAGACAACAATAATATCGTATGCCTTAATTCACTCTTTCTTAGATTGTCAAAACCTATTTTAAAAACACGAAATGTTTAGAAGACACACACTGAAATCTGAATTAAAGGATCTGGGATCTCATCAATTTTAATGCAAATAGAGTCGATTATTTGCATATAACCACCGTCAAAATATCGTTACTTTCCATACAGTAATTTCATGGAAAACAAAACGATGCGTACATAAAACGTTACCCTGCCTCAGACAGAAATGCAAAGGAAAATATGTGATCCTCGTCACCATATTTACCTATTGATTAATGTTGATAATACGAAACGCCTTATAGGGAAATCTTCTCTTTATTTATTTATATACTCTTTTACTCTTTTACTTGTTCCAGTCATTTGTCTGCGGCCATGATGGAGCACCGCCTTTAATCGAGCAACTCGACCCCGGGACTTATTCTTTTTGTAAGCCCAGTACTTATTCTATCGGTCTCTTTTGCCGAACCGCTAAGTAACGTGGACATAAACACACCAGCATCGGTTGTCAAGCAATACTAGGGGGACAAACACAGACACACACACGCATATATACATAAATACATATATACGACGGGCTTCTTTTCAGTTTCCGTCTACCAAATCCACTCACAAGGCTTTGGTCGGCCCGAGGCTATAGTAGAAGACACTTGCCCAAGGTGCCACGCAGTGGGACTGAACCCGGAACCATGTGGTTGGTAAACAAGCTACTTACCACACAGCCACTCCTGCGCCTATTTATTTACTGCAGATTTCTACATAAGTTTGGTTATGCAGAGATTGTCTTTGTACTCTGTGGAGGCGTGAGTGCCTTCCAATTTAAACAATCCGGTTTGTTTTTTAGCACATTTTGTACGCCATGTTTTTCAACTCCTCTCAAATTACAAAACATGCAGTGTGTAGAGGAAATATGGCACAGGTGATAACGACATTTTTGAAATCCGTTACGAAAACCATTCTTTGCCGGCGTTATAGGGAGGAACAATAAACGCTATATTTAACAAAAACTCGAATACAGCTTAAAGATCTCTTGGAATACACAAATTGATGCAAATTATTCATGTCATGTCATGCGGAGAAATGGCAAAATTTATATAATAAACACAAAATCTTATTTGATTATTTAAAAATGTAGTTCCAAATCTTATAATGCAAACACTTATAGAGAACTTTAATGAAATACTTAATCTTAATTAAATGTGTATTACTCTACCATTCCTCTTTGCGTGAATATACGGCATCGAGTACTCTATGCCTGCTATGTGGCAGTCTCTTTTATTGGAAACCGGAATTTCGTTTTTCTTTTACCACCATATGTCTATTTTGATATTTGATTCACTGAGAATTGGAGTGATAATTGTCGAGCAATAATGCTGAATATGTCTAGTGATAACAATCTTTTATACTTTTTGAAAAGCTTGTTTTGCGAGATTGTGATATCCTACAGCAGGAAATCGGGAGAACCCCTTGCTCAAATACGGTCTATATAACGACAATGTGGCAATTGGAAATTATCCCGTGGAAATATTTCATCTAATGAATACATCTAATGAATATTTGTAATAAAGTGAGCTTAAAAGTGTTTAACTCTATTGAACTGTGCAATTATTAAAAAATATAGTATCTCTAGTGGGGACCAAAATCTAAAAACAGAAAACAATAAATGAAATAACTCGAATGAAATCCACTTAGTGGGCGCTGGGAAATTATTTTAAGTCAAATGTTGAGGTGGGTCGGAAAATTGTAAACCACGCGGAAAAGCAACTAAACTTAGATATTATAAGCCATCTTCAGGAAGGATACACTACACAAAGAAAGAACAAACTTGTCTATGTATATATATATATATATATATAATATATATTATATATATATATATATATATATATAATATATATATATATATACATATATAGCCATTCATATATAAGGCTCTGATGAAGCTGTAAGGTGTTACTCAAGCACTTAGATATGGAAACAGCTGTAAGCTAATGACGTTATTAAGGCAATCATTTATTTATTTATCCTCTCTTTTTTCGTATATAAAGAAGTTCTGTACCGAGCCGTACTGTCGAGCAATTAAGCTACCGTGGCATGATGCCGTCTCTGCTGGTCGGGACACCTTATACTTATGCCTCAAACGCGCATACTCCGCCAACTACTGTTGCGGAATTGCCCTCAGGTACCAGACTCCGCGAAGCTCCCAAATTTCGTGTGAGAGCCAGCTTAAGGTCACTCACCTCCGCTGCTCCATTCCCCCAAATACCTCGGATCGGAGACAATCGCAACGACCACCCAAACAGAATTGACGGGAAATAACAGATGTCAAGGGGCAGATATCAAAGTTAGAGGACGCAATTAGCAACTCGCACTTCCACCTCCCCGCCAACCCTAATCTGCGATAAATGCCCACTCACTCCTCCATACCATCCTTGGCCTGAAAAGCCACCACAAACACCGGTACACTCCGACTCCATCGAGATAAAGAGACTCCCTAACTCGCTATAAATTTAATATAGGTACGCGAGATAATGCCAAAGACGACTATATATATATATATATACGACGGGCTTCTTTCAGTCTCCATCTACCAAATCCACTCACAAGGCTATAGTAAAAGACACTTACCGAAGGGGCCACGAAACCATGTGGTTGGTAAGCAAGCTACTTACCACACAGCCACTCCTGCTCCTATATATATATATATATATATATAGAGAGAGAGAGAGAGAGAGAGAGAGAGAGAGAAAGAGAGAGGACGGTTTAGAGAGAGAGTACAGAGGCGGGAATGAAGTAACAGTGGTTATGAATATTGTGTAGACCATGGCTGTATTATTTATGAGATTTGGTGGTTTCTTTAACTCTATGTTAGACATACAGACATTTTCCATTTTCTCTAATTTCATAACATGCTTCTTATATTCCGGCTTATGTAATTTCACAATTTAACTTAATTTTCAGTGAAATAGTGTCCTTCCTTGTTATTATGGTTTTCTGTATTTTGTTTTTCTCAATTCCACTAAATATATGAACGATTGTACAAATTCTATATACTAAAATCCTAGACTATTTTTTTCCTCAACGACTGTTATAAGCATTTATCTTCTTGTCTGGCTTTATTTGTATATTCCAAATAAACACAGTATCTTATCTTGATAACTTCAGCCTAATGTCTTCCGTTTTGGATATTTTCATTTCTTTTGTTTTTGTTTCTCTATTTGTTTTTGCCACATAATGTCAGTTGGAATACTTGCATCTTTGCAGCATTCGCACCATTTACGATTACTCGGCATATGTTATTGCCATTTTGCAGCATACTCTTCAGCATAGGGATCAAGTCAGTCCATAAGCTACGAACGGAATAAGGGATCAAAAGTCAGATCCGTTTCTTTTCGATGAATCTGGATACCGACATTATTTTCCACTTAAGTTTAAACAGCTTCTTAAATAGAATGGGTGCGCTTAGAAAATAATGCATCGTTGCTAATGACTACCGTTTAAAATATACCAAGTACAATTTTCAATTTCCGAGATTTCTGTCAATTTTCAATCTCCTTAGTTATTGAATTCAATTAATTGGACCATGCATGGTCTATGGTAAGAAATTTTACTCCCAACCCGAGCGTATAAATCAGTGTGTTACTGTCTTGTTATGGCATGGTAGAGCAGGTGTGTCGCTTAGTGCATTATGCATTCGATTAGGATTGTAAAAGTGTGTGCATGATTCCCCGGCGGCGCATTTTGCTCTTGAGGAAGATACTTTAAATGTGTATGTATGCATGTCATTATTTAGCTTATTTCAAGGTTACTTAACAATAGAGAAGAAGGTTTCTAACCTAGGTCCAAGGTTCCTTCATTAGAATTTCAACATCAATAACGGAGTATTTTTATTCGTATGTATGAATGTATGTATGTAATTTTTTTTAAAAACGGAGAACAAACACAAGAAAAAACAACACGAGGGCGTGTTACATGCAAAGTGTTAGCAGACGCTCACATGTTCGACGTTCAACACTTACACCTATGCAAAGGAAAACACATACATGAAAACGCTGGAAACAATAATATGAACAGAAATGACGACAGATGGAAGGAACGTATACATCGATTTTTTTTTGTTTTGTTCTGTTTTTTTTTTGTTTTTTTGCAAACGTTGTATATCACGTAGAGTACCATCTGAAGTGATGTGGTTGATACGGTGAATATATATGTTTTATATGCATCACTAAATACCTATTAGCCACAACGATAATATGACTCTTTAATTCTCGAGTTGGAAGAAACCACGAATTATAGTCAGGTGTCATCAAAAGGTGCGGTGAGTTTGAACCCATTTATGGCCAAAATAGCTAACGCAATGAACCTACTTTATAAGTTTTGCTATTTCACTGATTTATGCTGATTATGTAATCATACAGATTCTATATAGGAAGTCTGCAGCTCTTTATATCAACACTTTCTGACGATTCTATTGAAGTGTTCGCAACCCAAATGCTGCAAATGCAAAACTCGTATATGTTCTATAATTATAGGTTCTATAATTAGAATCTGCCCCACTATTTTCAATAATAATTTCTATGAAAAATATATTTCCACCCATTGCTTCACCAGTAACCAGCATTTCCAATCGTAATATACTAATTCCATACTTTCAGGCGTATTGCTTAGTCTTTGGTCGATTCCTTGAGAGAATATGTTGTGATCTTCATATATAAGTTGTGAATTACGTAACTGACAACGGAATGCTTTGGTTTATTTTCCATTCGGCCTCTCAGCAGAATATGTAACAGGAGAGCCCTATCACTCAGACAGTCCTATGACAATGATGCTATTTTCAACGATGTAGTGGTCGAATTATTTGGCCGATATAACTGGGTGTTGTTCAAGGTTATTGGAATAATCTGAGTATCTCGATTTCTCTATGATGCAATATCAATAACTTCCTTTTCTTTAAGGTTCCTTGTGCAAGTATTTTGTCTGGTTCGACTGCTTTTTGGTAAAGGGCTTCTTGCAACTAAAAAAATCAATTTGTGCGGATCGAGCATCTTAAATGTGCTTTTCAGACCCCGTCACTTCTGGGTAGCTCGGTGCTATTTAAATGGGCATCTTTGTCACCCGAGAAGGTTATCAGTAGGAAAAACTAAAATTACCTCTGTAATATTTTACTCATCAACTGATATCAGTATCCAGGTGTCAGGAACCACTGCACCAATGCTTCTAGTAGAAGATAAAAACATATACGTGGGTTATACATAACAACAACTTTCCGGAGAAAAATTTCTAAACAAAAAAAATGTATTTTGATAGTTTTTTTATAGATTTTATAATGCTGCCAAATTCTATTATATAACAAAACCAATCTTCTTTAGATTTCTGCTGAGATATTTTGTATATCTGAAACTTTTAGTTCTTTTACAATGAAGTAGTGTTAATTTTTGTTGCTTTTATCTTTATTCCTATTTATTTTTGAATTCCACAAAACATTGACGATTGCACAAATTCTGAACATCAAAATGTTTATTTTTTTATGAAAATTTCTGTTATAAGCATTCATCTTCCAGTCTCTGTTTGCATTTTATTCCAGACAACAATAATATTTTATTTCTATTTCTTATCTTTGTAACTACAACCAGCTTTCTTCTCTCCTACCATATATATATCGTCAGTGGAATATTTGCTTAGTTGCCGCATTCTCACCGTTTAAACTAACTGGCCAAAAGTTATTGTCTTGGGATATGCTGTTGGATCTAGATCAAGATGTTCAATACCACATCACATAAACCTTTAATAAACCAACAGATTATGAGTTAGAATTGGTCGGCGTTTTGGTCACATGACACTAAAAACAAACGATGTATCTTTGTCAATAAATGACATTAAAGCAGTTTCGATTCCAAGTTGCCCTTTTGATTAGAGAACTTTCTGTTAATATTCAATCTTATTAAATATTCTGTTGTATTAATAGAATATGAGATAATTCATTTTTTTGGTTTTTTTATACGTGTATAAAGTCATAAATTAGTTTCGTTGTTTCTAGTAGTAAATCATTCTGTACGCCTATTGTGTGCACAGTTTCAATCTATATCTTTCTTACATTTCATTCCTTGTATATTTATTAAATTTATAATTATTAAATTCATAATTATAATCATTAAATATTTCTGGACTGTGCGATTTTTAATTACGGTTATAAATGCTTAAATTTTTTGTAATTATTTTATATAAATATATTACGTTCTGTGGTTGACTTTGCCGTTCGTGCTTTCGGAGGTGGATAAATAAAGTACTATCTATGCAATGGGTTCGATGGAATCGACTTTAGTTCTCACCCGACAGTTCTAGCTTGTGCCTAATTTTGAAACTATTATTGTTATTATTATCATTATTATTATTATTATTATTATTATTATTATTATTATTATTATTATTATATTATTATTATCATTATTATTATTATTATTATTATTATTATTATTATTATTATTTATTATTATTATTATCATTATTATTATTATTATATTATTATTATTATTATTATTATTATTATTATTATTATTATTATTATTATTATTATTATTATTATTATTATTATCATTATTATTATTATTATATTATTATTATTATTATTATTATTATTATTATTATTATTATTATTATTATTATTATTATTATTATATTATTATTATCATTATTATTATTATTATTATTATTATTATTATTATTATTATTTATTATTATTATTATCATTATTATTATTATTATATTATTATTATTATCATCATCATTATCATTACCTTTGCCCAGCTTCTAACGCTGGAGATGCACTACGGTGTCAGCTGTTCTCTACTGCTAAATTAAGGTAACACGTCTTAATTTTCGAGCACCTTTCGGAGGATTCGAGCGGTTCCAAGCAGTGATGTTTTCTGCAAGTGCTCCACCCTTCTTTCTTGCAGCCCCTATTCGTTCCACGTACTTTTCGAGATTTTTGCTCACTCTTCAAAAGGGCTTCAACAATTATTTGTGCTACTTAAACTTTTTTCATCGACCACATCTGCTTAACTTCCCAAGCTAACCTGTCATATCTCTCAACTTTTCATTACTATTATTGTTGTTATTATTATTATTATTATTATTATTATTATTATTATTATTATTATTGAGTGAGAGAGCAGTGCATGCCATCAAAGTGACACTGGGGTAAAATATACGAAGCCCAATATACCCATCATGACTACCCGTCTGATAAAGGTACACCAGGCACATGCATCACAACCATATGTGCGCGACATGGTGATCTCATATCAAGATAAACAGCACGTGACCTTGCAGGTGGGGCCCAGTTAGAATTTTCTTCAGGTTGAGTAGCCCATCCCGCTCAAAAGGTCCCTGAATAAGGGTTGTTTAAGGATGTTGAAAGAACCACCCATGTTTCCAGAGGTGAATTATTCAAACCTCCATGAATCCCTCTCAACATATGGCTATGATGCTCCCCCACTACTTCTGCTCGTGATCAGAGATGCACATATCGTCAGCCCCTAAGGGACATGCTCAACTGGTTATGGTCAAACAACTGACAAGCAAATCTGTGGTATTGAGCAGAATATTTGCTGTAGCCCATCTTTTATACCAAGACAAAACAATGTACATGATAACACTTCCAGTCAGTTAAGATCAGAAGCCATGAGAGCCACTGCCTGGTACTGCATCAGGGCATATTATTATTATTATTATTATTATTATTATTATTATTAATTATTATTATTATTATTATTATTATGATCATTATTATTGTTATTACTACTACTACTACTACTACTACTACTACTACTACTACTACTACTACTACTATTATTATTATTATTATTATTATTATTATTATTGTTGTTGTTGTTGTTGTTACTGTCATTATTATTATTATCATCATCATCATCATCATTATCATCATCATCATCATTACGATATTTAATATTTTTGTTACCTTTATTTACATTTTTTTTTCTATTAATGAAAAAAATCGAATTACTAATATATTTTTATTTGTTTCGTTTACCGCATCTTTTTTTTTAATTTGTAGATGGAATTGTGCTCACGAGTAATTATGGAGATGGCAAGACTGATTTCGCCCCCACACACCTACCTACCTACCTACCCAAACACACAGCACTTACTTTTGCTGATATAAATTCAAAAAATGTATGTGTCACAATGCATTTGATTATCTTCCCGTGTTTCGTTATGGCGAGGCAGAATCTAAAGCTATCTTTTATAAAATTAATATTCATAGTTCATTCAATTTAATTTTTTTTCCTCTACAATAAAGACGCTAACGCAAATTTTTCTCTTACAAACTTTTATCGTCTAATGTGTTTAGTCCTGATTAAATATGGATAACGCCAGGAAAAACAGACATAGGGGAAGAAAATCACTGACAACAGTTGCAGCACGACAATAACAACGACGGTTGTAATATTAACAACAACAACAACAGCAACAACAATAACAATAACAACTGAGTCGGTAGTAGCGTGAATTCTCAGTCGTAATGGCAGTAGTTTTGTGAACTAAAAGTACAAGTACTTTATGAACCAGATTGAGATTAAAGAGAGAAAATCGGTTGGGGGGGGAGGTTATGGTGGATGTGTGTGTGTGGAAATGCAGAAAGAGCAGGAGTTGTAGGGGAGAGAAAGAGGAGGAGGAGCAGGAGGAGGGGGAGAAGAAGATGAGGGAGAAGGAGTCGAAGAAGAAGAGGGAAGAAGGAGGGGGAGAGGAAGAGAGGAAGAAGAAGGAGGAATAGGAGAAGTACACACGAAGGAGGACAAGAAGAAAAAGAAAAAGGAGAAGAAGAGGAGAAGAAGGAGAAGGGGAAGAAGAAGATGAAAAAGAAGAAGGGGAAGAATGAGAGGAAAAGGACGAAGAAAGAGGGGCAGGAGGGGAGAAAGAACGGAGGAAGCAGAAGGAGGGGAGGAGTAGAAGGAGAAGGAGAAAAAGGAGGAGGAGGAATACGAAGTGGAGGAGTAACAGAGGAGGACGAGAAGGAGAAAAATGAGAAGAAGAAGAAGAAAACGAAGAAAGTGGTGGAGGTGGATGAGAGGAAGAGGAAGTGGAAGGGCGAGGTAGAGGAAGAAGAAGAGAAGAAGAAGAAGAAGAGGTAGAAGAAGAAGCAGAGGAAAAGGGAGAGGAAGGAGAAGGAGAAGGAGAAGAAGAAGTAGATGAAGAAGAAGAAGAAGAAGAAGAAGAAGAAGAAGAAGAAGAAGAAGAAGAAGAAGAAGGAGAATGAGGAGAGGAGGCGGTGATACTACTACTGAGGATGAGGAGCAATGACGATGATGCTGATGATCCTGGTAATGGTGGTGGTGGTCATGGTGGTTGTGACGTTGATGACAGTGCTTCATCGTCATCATCATCATCATTCTCATTGCCAACATTACCACCACCAACGCTAAGATTACTTTTTTGTTCTTTCTCCTGATCTGCTTCTTCTTCCTTTTCTTCTTCTTCTTCTTCTTCTTCTCCTCCTTCTTCTTCTTCTTCTTCTCCTTCTTCTTCTTCTTCTCCTTCTTCTTCTTCTTTCTATGCCAGCAGCTTCATCATCGTCACCGCCCTCGTGCTTGTCGTTTACTGTGATCTTTAAACATTAGTTATTTTGTCTTTGCTAAAGACTTTGGCGTAGCACAAAATACACAAACATTTTATTACTGCATCCAAGAATTCATTCATGTTCTACACATACTCTTTTACTCTTGTACATGTTTCAGTCATTTGACTGCGGCCATGCTGGAGCACTGCCTTTAGTCGAGCTAATCGACCCCAGCACTTATTCTTTGTAAGCCTAGTACTTATTCGGTCGGTCTCTTTTGCCGAACCTCTAAGTTATAGGGACGTAAATACAGCAACATCGGTTGTCAAGCGATGCTGGGAAAACAAAAACAGACACACAAACATACACAGAAACACACACACATACACACATATATATATATATATATGTGTGTGTGTGTATATATATTATATATATATATATATATATGATAGTCTTCTTTCAGTTACCATCTATCAAACCCACTCACAAGGCTTTGGTTGACCTGAGGCTATAGTAGAAGACACTTACCCATGGTGCCACACAGTGGGACTGACCCCAGAACCACGTGGTCGGTAAGCAAGCTACTTACGACACAGCTACTCCTGCGCCTATGATTCGAACCTGGGTTCTCATTCCTAAGGTATTTTTCGATGTTATCATTATTATTATTATTATTATTATTATTATTATTTAGGTCACAGCCTGGAATCGAACTCGGAATCTTGGTGTTAGTAGCCCGCGCTCTTAACCACTACACCATATGCCCGTGGGCATATGTCGTAGTGGCTGTTCTGAAATTTAGATCACATTGTTTACTATTCTTCTGCTAGGGTAAAATCCATACCAGCTATGTACTACGTTTCATTCTACGACCTATACAGCTCCGCAATAATTTTCATGCCACCTACCAGGTTTAGAAATGAATAAAGTGAAACGATGTTGTGGAGGAGGTAATAGTATTTTTTTTCTTTCTTTTATTTAGTTTCAGCTCAGAGCTGCGGCCATGGTGATGGACGCCGTTTAAAAGCAATGTGCCCCAGGTCAGGATCGAACTCACGACCTTCAGATTCCTCTACAGATTTGGTTTGATTATGAGACTGCCAACTGCGCTACTGAGGCACTGTTGTTGTTTTTTTAATAACAGAAGATAATTAATACCATCCCTTGTTATTTGGTTATGCATTTCCTATACATTCCAGATTCAAATAACACAGGCGTCAATAATTGTAGACCCACGAAATTAAGTGTCTCTTAAATACAGAGGTCGTTTGTAATGGACAAACAATTTTCGCTTCATAGCTGAATTTGAAATCATTATTAGTCGGATAAATGAAATGAATTGGATCCAACAGGGATAAGAAAGCAGCTTTGTGGTGTCATCTTGCTGATGTGATATTATAGTAGAATGGCTTAATGTATAACAATAGCAACATTAGAAAGATTAACAAATTAACAGCAGCACCAATAATGGTGACACTTAATCGCGTAATCTAACTGATCATCCGTATTTCTACATCTAAATGTTTGTTGTTTAAAATTTGTTTTCAATAAATCATTTTGTGCAGGTAATTGGAGCTAAGTGCGTGTTTTAATTGACACATTAGTAGTAACGAGCTGACATTTTAATGGTTAAATTCTGATTCACTAATGGTTTATATGTTGGTGTATTATTAGTTATATACCTGCACGTTAATGTTTGTATACTGGTATGTAAGGATTTGTTTATAGGTTTTCCGAGAGGAACAGGCTTCCTATGTTACCTCTGAGACCGATACATTTTATGGACAGAATCTTCTATAAATCAACGCCTCTGGATAATAATTTTACATGTTTACACAGTGATCAGAGGAAGGAGGTGATATATTATTGGCGTTTAGCAGAGAGATTAATACAGAGAGTGTGATTTTGTGACAGAGGTATGTACGAAAACACTTCATAGTTATACAGACCTATGTTGCGGCGGTAGATTAGACCAGTGCTGCTCAAACTTTTTGCTGGAGCGGAACCCCAAGGAAACATTCCACTGGCTCGAGGAACCCCTGTGCAATAATTTAATAGTCTTATGCACACATATCTACACAGGAAAATTAAAAATCACTGTCGATTTTAGCATTTTTGTAACTTCTTGCGGAACCCTTGGACTGTACTGGCGGAACCCTGGTTGAAAACCACTGGATTAGACAGATAGTGATACGCAACGGTAGGTCTGTTGGCCAAAGATGGTAAAGTGTAGGAAAGACAATACCAGAACGGCTTCTGTGGGTAACACATTCCAGAACTGTATTTCACATGGCAGTGTTTGTCAGTAATTTATGTGTGTGTGTGAGTTTGAGAGAAGGAATTGGAGAGGGCACTTGCTCCTAGAGTTTCAGGGAAAACTCGGACAGTGGATTATCGCTGGAGGCGTCCCTGTATCAGGGGGGAACTACATCACTATCATCCCGCCCCTATTTTTTAACCTCTGTATGCAATGCATCTGTCTCCCTCTTTTCCAGTGTATATCGTGTATACTTTATTTTAATTTTATTTTTTATTTTTTATTCATCATTTCATTATTATATGTAAACCCCAACATGTTATGCCTGTCTCTGTATTGTCCCTCTCATCCTTCGCCCTTGTGGCAAATAAATGAAATCATTATTAATATTATTATTATGATTGTTATTATTATTATTATTATTATTATTATTATTATTGTTGTTGTTGTTATTGTTGTTGCTGTTATATGTTTGATTTTGTTTTGTATTTGTACAAATTGGTTCCAAGTCTCACCCAAAACCTCAAGAGGCAAGTTAGAAGTTCATGTTGGTGTTATGCCTAGGGTGTCATATATTTGGTTTTGCACATAGCGATGTTCTAGAGAATGTTTAAGAAAACATAAGAAAATTATGAGTTTGTTTTAAAATTTTAAATTAGATAGACAGTATTTTACGTAGGATATGGGCAGTTCCCATGAGCACTATCTTTTGATTTTCTGCAATTTTGGGGTTAAACTGTTATCTGATCTAGGTAGCAATTAGCCCCTTTTGCCATCATTCCTAGCATACCTATGACAACAAGTATTGTTTTAGTCTCCACATTTTGCCAATTTCTATTTCAAGATATTTATACTTGCTAAGTTTTTGGCAGGTCTTGACAGATACGTTTATATCGATTAGGACAGTCATATCAAAGAGGAGGTAGGATTTTTGTCTGAAGTCTTTCATTATGATGTCTGGACGAGATTGAACGTTGACATTAGGTGATGTCAACACCGTCTACGTGTTCTCTGCATGTAAACATTGCTCGTAACGTAGCTTCATAAGGCTGACAGACTTTGTATTCGTCTGTGTATTTTTTTTTTTTTAGTTTTCTGGTTGATAGATTCATTTCCGGGCATAGTTTTTGTGGTATTTTTAAACTTATGAATTGTTTATTCTTTCTGTGTTAGTTATTATTATCATTATTATTATTAATATTATTGTTTTTATTAGTAGTAGTAGTAGTAGTAGTAGTAGGAGGAGGAGGAGGAGGAGGAGGAGGAGGAGGAGTAGGAGTAGTAGCGACGTCAATTTACGGTTATGGTCTTTCAATATCTCAGCTATATCAGCATTGTTATAATTATTAACAGAATCATTAAAATTCTCTTCCACATTTACATTCGAGATTCATTAAAAATCATAACTCCACCACACACCTTACACACACCCGAGATGTTTTTAGTATATCTAAAGGACAATATTTATCTGTTGTTCAATTAGTGATCTGACAAACTCATAATCCAGCATTTAATTTATAAATACTTTCTTATATTCAAAGACATTTTGTAAAGTATAGAAGCCATCTTAATATGGCTAACCACAAAGCGGGGTGTTACTGTAGCTCTATAGCCCCAGGAGATCATCGTCTCCAGATGGCTTTAGACACCATTTCAGTGCCCTTGAAGTATTTGCAAAGGGAGGCCATCCCTTTCTCGCAAGCCCGAGTGATACGCACTCGGAGACGATGATCTCCTGGGGCTATAGAGCTACATTAACACGCCCTCCCCTTTGTGGTTAGCCATATTAAGATGGCTTCTGTACTTTACATTATCGAGCGATTACTGTTTACATCTCATTCTGAGATTTAATAAAGACATCATGGTCCATGGGAAATGTAGTTGTGGTTTATCTTCGTCTAAAGTTTCTCATCAACGCGATCACATTTCCTAGCTTACAATCGTATGAATGATGTTGTCATTTGGCAATAGATCTCAATTTTGTTTATCGTTTATTTTCGGTAAGATGGTGTTTATTGCCTGATTGATATTTATAATTTCATCATGATGTCATCTTCAATTCCACCGGACATTTCTTGGATGTACTTCTTCAACTCTAATGTCACATTTAATTTTTCGCTGTATGGGTTCCATGGACATTTCCGATGCTATCTCCTCTGTATAGTAGAAAACTTGATTCCGCCCATATATTTCGCTTGCACTCTCACCACATTTGTGAGAACGAGGAAACTAAGATAGCAACAATCTGAACCATGGAATAGGAACCAAAAGACCGCCTCAGACGCATCTATTAAGTTCTGTGACTCTCGAAATCTCTCCTTATATATATATATATATATATATATATATATATATATATATATATATAACATATATACCTAGTTTGTAAAGGTAGAAAATCCGGGTTGATGTGAAATGTTTTGTATAATATATATGAATAAATAAATGGAGTTAAACGCAGGTGTGTTTCAAATTCTTTTACTTCCGACAATGTTTCGAAGACAACATAGGTAATATCTCTCCATCTAGCTTTGACATCGGTGTACATATACATATATATATATATATATATATATATATATATATATATATATATATATATATATATATATATATATATATATATATATGTATGTGTATGTATGTATGTATGTATGTATATGTAATGGATATATAAAAAGCCCGCCATTTACCGGATATATGATATATAAACTTCTCCATGTGCTTCGTTAGAAAGAGAAGTTGGCTGTTCGACTTCGACAGTGCTGGTAGTTTATTATGATGTGTTCAGAATCAGTTCTACCGATGAGCATGGACGCAAATTTTTATGCGGTGAGTGCGAAATCACAGGTGATATAGGACTAAATTCATTTTTAAATGTCTTGCTTTGAAAAACTGCATTGGGTATGATTAGTGAAATTTTGGTTTAAAGAAGAAACGATTATGTCCCTCTTAGTGTGAGGCATTTATGTGTAATAATGCCCTCTATATAATATAATATATATATTGTATGAATATACGTGTATATGTATATAAATATGTATATAATATATTATATATAATAATATATTATATTATGAGTGTGTGTACACATATACATACATCTATACGTATTCATTTATATAGAATTATATATATACATATGTGCATGTATGTATGTACGTGTGTATATACGTACATGTGTATCTGTGTGAATATATGTTATCCAGCAGAATAACGTATTAGCCGTCACATCGATGTAAAATCGATTATGGAAGTTGGATAACAACTATCTACCATGTATCCATTCGAAATAACAGAGGGACGTATTTCACCGGTTTCGATTGCTGCTGAAATGCTCTTCAGCATGCTAGATTATGTACATGACTATCTTGAACGACATAAAGAAATTGCAACATTTTCAATAATCTTATCTCTTGAAGACAATTGAAAAGCCTTGACTCTTCAAGACTATTGAAAAGGTTGCAAGACGCATCGAAAATTTTAGGAAAATAAAAATAAGAAATAAGTGGAAATTTCACCGGTGAGTGTGTTACCTTATAAGGCACAAAAGGAAATGACTCTCCCCAGACACAACAGAATATGCTTCAACACACGAACTCATATTAAGAACCGTGCAAACCAAATCCCAAAAACGAAATGTATATATATATATATATATATACTGCGTCATGTGATACACTATACGTAGCAAGTCTGTTGTCAACGCTGAATATCATTTGTAATTCTTGCATATATTATGGTTTGCTAAAAATTTCAATTTTTTTTTTTAATAAAACAACTTTGTACATCAATAATTCAATAATTTTTGTTGGCTGCAATGTATT
>NC_043007.1:27331591-27399091 GCF_006345805.1 Octopus sinensis
TTTGCAAAGAGAGGAATTATGAATTACGGTCTTGCTTATAGTGATTTCAGCATCAGTCTTTGAATGCTAAATTGTTTCCGGTCACAAATACATGACAAATTCCGGGTTTTCTTTCATCTCTTACAGTTTTCAGTAGCAGAATCGCTGATCAGTACACAAAGACGGTTGAGATTAAGAGTCGTAAAATATTACAGGGATTGTGTCTGAACTCAAGACGTGCCAGTTAGTTGCGATACTGAATTAAGGCATCCAAAAGTTCATTGTCGCAAGTTATTGTTAGCTTTACTTTCTAAATGAGAATATTGAAATGAATGCGTTGATATAAGGGGCGCGTTCGTACACTATCATATATATAGATATATATATATATATATATATATATATATATATATATATATATATATATATATATATATATATATACATATATATATATATATATATATATATAACATACAGAAATACATATACATACATAGAATATATATATATGTATATATATATATATATATATCTATATACATATATATATATATTGTATATATAAATATACATATATATATTATATATATATATATATATATATATATATATATATTAGATATAATATATATATATACTACATACATATTATAGATACTTACATATATATATATATATGTGTTTTTGTATGTAATGTACGTGTATATGTATTTATAGATGTATTGCGTATGAGCGTATATATGTATAAAATATGTATAATATATTATATATATATATATATATATATATGTATATATATATACATACATACATACATACATACATATATACATATACATACTTATATACACACACAAACATATATAGATGTATATCTATCTATCTATCTATCCATTTATCGATCTGTCTATCTATCTATTTATCTATCCCTATATGTTTATGTTTGTGGGGTGCGGGTATGTATACCTATATATTCAACATATTGCATTCTTGAAGAGTTATATTTTTTCCCTAGCTTTTTTTTTTTCTTCCCAAACTGTCATTCAGTGAAATATTTTGGTGTTGTCTCTTTAATCATTGGCAGAGTGCAAACAAACCTTCTCAGATCAAGGGAAAATATATATAAGACCGCATTCATTCAAGGATTTGCATTCATTCATTACACACACCAAAGGAGATTATAAAAACAAACGTATATATACCTGTATATATTTGTGCATGCGTGTGTGAGTGTATTTATGCGTGTACGCACATATGTATCTATGTATGCATAAATGCAGTGTGTACATATATGCATATGTTTGTGCATGTATGTGTGCGTATATATATATATATATATGTATATGTACAGAGCAGAGTTAATGGCAGTCACGTAATGCAAATAAATGCATACACACACGCGCATGGTAAATAATATGTTATTCAGTGAACATTACAAGACAGAGCACAGCTTTAGTAATATACTTTACAACACTAGTTCCGAGGGAATACTTTGAAATAAAGGAAAGAATGCCCACCACCTCTATACAACAAAATACGTACAAATTATGTATAATACATATTTCCATATTTATATATAATAAACACACACACATACACCATATACATCCATATATACATGCATCCACACACACACACATATATATAATAATATTATATATATATATATATATATATTATATATATATATAGATAGATAGAAGATAGATAGATATAGATAGATAGATAGATAGATAGATAGATAGATATAAATAGATAGATAGATATATAAGATATATAGATATAGATAGATAGATAGATATATAGATATAGATAGATAGATAGATAGATAGATGATAGATAGATAGATAATAGATAAATAATATGATAGATAGATAATGATATATATAGATAGATAGATAGATAGATAGATAGATAGATAGATATAGATAAAGATAGATAGATAGATAGATTAGATAATAGATAGATAGATAATAGATAGATAGATAGATCGATAGATCGATAGATCGATAGATAGATAGATAGATAGATAGATAGATAGATAGATAGATAGATAGATATAGATATAGACAGATAGATAGATATATAGATATAGATATAGATATATATGCATATTCAGGGAGAGAGAAAAAGAGAAATAGCGAGTGAGTGTGTGAGAACGAGAAAAAGGGGAGAGTTACGTATTGTTGACTTTTTAGTAATATCCTTATATCCTTTATGGTGCTAGCTTATAACCAAAGTTATACCAGTTTATTAATGCCCTCCCATTTATCTATTTATGCATTTTGTTTTTGGTTTCCAGTTTGTTGTCTACATTCTTCGACGATTTATTTTCTTTTCAGTTTTTAAGACGACAGCGCGTGATTTGAAAACATTGGATGTAATTTCCAGCAACTCGAACAATCGCGTAGAGAATAATTCACTCCAATTTTGAGAAACGGGTTGTTCTCTTTGTGACGGCGTACAAGAATAACCGAAGAAAGAACATTGCACGCTTATACTCCTATCTTCATCATTGGTGGTAATATTCCTTTTGTTTTTGTTTTATATTGTGCTCGTTTTTATTATTTAAAAAAACTATGTGATTCATAACGAAGCATAACTATTATCAGCGGTATTTCCATCCATAGCCATCCATATTTTTTAAAAGTCTGTCAAATATTTTATTTTCCATTATGTACATCGAGACGACGGCTTGATTGTGCGGTTAAGAAAAGTGTTTTAACACTTCAAGGTTTCTTGTTCAATCCTTCTCCGCGGAACTTTGGTCAAATGACTTCTACAATTGCCCCAAGAAGACCAAAGTCTAGAAAGTGACTTTGATTGAATAAAACTGTACAATATTGTAATAAGTACCTCCTGAATACACTCGTATGTATCTAACGTACATACCTCTTTAAAAACGCACTGGCGGGTGGTTATGGCTGCCACACAAGATATCAGAACCTAAATACTAAAAATTGTCAAAAAGGAAGCATCTATCTTGCTTTCACACGTTGATATATACTAGCGGCTTCTGTTGCTATCGTAATTGTTGTTATGATTACTACTACTTCGAACCAACGCCATCCAAGCTTTTCTCCTTTCTCTTACCTGTGTATAGATGTCAATAGGTGCGTGTGCCTCTAGCCATGTGGGTGAGGCCTACTCCTCTTCCACCTGTACATTCTTGAAGAGTTGGACTTTTGCCTATATATATATATATATATATATATACAATGACCTCCAACTCACAAGAGTAAACAGGAGAGACAGAGTAAGGTAGAAACAAGGAAAATGACCATTGAATTTGAAAAGTATGCTAACATGCTTAAAAAAACTTTTCATATAATTTTTCGAATTTTTTTTTGTTTTCCATAATTACAGTTGACAAAGTCTCAATGTCCGAAACCGGTACTGAAATGTTTTTTTATAAAATTATTTTAGCATTTTCTACCATGACTTTTTTCCCTATATATATATCAACTCGTGTGTACCTTTTCAACCGTCTATATATATATATATATATATATATATACATACATACACACACCCCCATATATATAATATATATATGTATATATATATACATACATGTATATAGATATACATTGGATCATTTTTGCGTGGGGGTAGATGGTTTTGTGTCTGTGCATGTTAAAACATGACAACCGATGTAGTTCGCCCTAAATTAACAGTAAAAATATCATCCTACATCATCAGTAAAAATTAGACCAAGAGTATGCGTGTAGGAGTTGATAAATAAGTACTCTGTCTGATTACATTGGCTAACTATACCAAAACCTGCTCCAGCAAAACAGTGGTTTGAAGACCGACCTTCTTTATGCATGTAGAGTGTAATTTGTTGCATATTCAGTAGGTATCACTAGAAACTGCGATCATCTTCTGTAACTCTATGCATAAAATTAATATCACGGGCAGGGGTGGCTGTGTGGCAAGTAGCTTGCTTACCAACCACATGGTTCCAGGTTCAGTCCCACTGCGTAGCACTTTAGACAAGTGTGTTCTGCTATAGCCTCGGGCCGACCAAAGCCTTGTGAGTGGATTTAGTAGGTGGAAACTGAAAGAAACCCGTCGTATATATAGATTATATATATATGTTTATATGTGTGTGTGTATGTGTGTGTTTGTGTGTCTGTTTGTCCCCCCAACATCGCATGACAAACGATGCTAGTGTGTTTACGTCCCCGTAACTTAGCGGTTGGGTAAAAGAGAACCAATAGAATAAGTACCAGGCTTACAAATAATAAGTCTTGGGGTCGATTTTCTCGACTAAAGGCGGTGCTCCAGCATGGCTGCAGTCAAATAACTGAAACAAGTAAAAGAGTAAAAGAGTAATCCATGCCGTCGCAGGTCAAAGCTCATATCCTCACAAACACCAATCTCCCCGTATTTTTCAGAACCAACAATGGTTATATGCTCCAGTGTATAAATACTTAATTTTCATTGCCATATGTCACTTGATGAATATTTGGCTGCTATGTCAAGCAATTTGAAGTACCACGTAAGGATATCCTTATGAGTCATGCTTCCTCCCTTAGCAACATCATAATTGTTCTGCTTTAAATTTTCTCGTTGCTGTCGTTATCCTAATCGTTTCCTACTTTTCATTTGCTTGTCGTTGCGCTTCCGTATACTTGTCAGTTTAAAATGCATGAAGGTGTTGAATTTACGGATAATTAATTTGCCGAAAAATCGCTCGTGAAATTAATTATCTAATTCTTGGCTTTTATCTATTTACTTGATATTTTATGTTTGCACTTCTTCTTTCTAAACCATTTTCACCGGAAAAAATGATTATGAATCACTTGTGATATTTGTTGCTACAGATGTTACGTTACGGGAATTCATTTTATTCCACTTAATTTTGCAAGCTGCATTGATTTCTTAGATATTTTTATATATTTTTTCCGTATATATATATATATATATTAAATATCGTTAATATTATTGTTACTGTTGCGTTCGTTATTTGTTTATATTTACGTTTAAAAAATATATAAATTATTTAAAAAACATAAAGGTAATGTTAAAAATGAAAGAATCAGACTGCAAATGAAAAGGTTAGAAAATATAAATATAAAATAGAAAAGTAAGGTACTCATATTTAGAAATTGAGTTCTTCACGAAAGGTAGCGGACGAAAAATCTTGTTTTTACGAAAGAATAGTAAGCACGAACACACACAGGTACATATACACGTACACACATAAGTAACTGCTTGTATATATATATATATATATATATATATATTATATATATATATATATATATATGTATATGTGGTGTGTGTGTGTGTGTGTGTGTGTGTGTGTTCGTATGTGTGGTTATTTATATATATAAAACTGAGAATGTGTCTGTGTCTGTCTTTCTGCAAAACTCGAGAACTACCCACCTGATTTCATTTAATTTTAGACATGACTAGGGCCAAAAACATTTTCAACGTCTTGACTAATGTGCGCCCAGACTTCGTTAAATCAATCTTTCCCCGCAAAGCAAATTAAATAAAGTTTGGGAGTTTTTGTACATGTATGTTTGTACATGTATGCATACATACGTACATATATATATATATATATATATAATATATATATGTCTGTATATTTAAACATATATATATCACGTGATCACGTGATATCATGTGACTGACCAGTCCATCACACGTTGTTACACATCGCTGGTCACAATGCGTTCGCATTGTTTTAGCCTTCGAATGACGCCACTCCGCTGGCTAAGCGAGCAGGCCAACAGAAGAAAGAGTGGGAGAAAGAGTACGGCAGGGATCACCCCCCCCCCCTGCCGGAGCCTCGTGGAGCTCTTCAGGTGTTTTCGTTCAATAAACACACACAGCGCCCGTCTGGGAATCGCAACCGCGAGTCCGCAGCCCTAACCACTAGGCCATTGCGCCTCCACACACGCACCACACACACACACACACACACACACACAAACACACACACACACATATATATATATATATTTATAATATATATATATATATATATATAATAATAAAAATTAGGGAATGAATCCAAAATTACAGGAAAAATCAGATTTAGGGTTAAATCCAATCTTATAGTAAAATATTATATAATATAATTCGAGACAAAACACTATTTTAAAACCAAACAAGGAAACTTAATCAATACATAAAATTTTAATATAAATTAAATAAACCGCCACTACAAATGTTTCATGTCTGCTACCGACAATCTTCAGGTGGATTTTCGATCTTCAAATCAGTATCAAAATTTGATACTGATTAGAAGATCGAAATCCACCTGAAGATTGTCGGTAGCAGACATGAAACATTTGTAGTGGCGGTTTATTTAATTTATATTAAAATTTTATGTATTGATTAAGTCTTTCCTTGTTTGGTTTTAAAATAGTGGTTTTGTCTCGAATTATATTTTATATAATATATATATATATATATATATATATATATATATATATAATATATATACATCTATATATGTAATTAGAATATATATATATATATATGTGTGTGTGTGTGTGTATACACATTAAGGTGGTGCATGATCAGTGGTTAGGGTGTTGCACTCACATTTGCGATATTGTGGGGTCGATTCCCAGACTGGCTATTGCGTTGTGTGCTTGAGTGTGTTTGTAGCATTTATTGAAGGTGAGAGTCGTTACATGCCTGTACAGCGTCAGATGCGAGAGATCCTAAAAAAACGGTAACTTTAGGAAGAAAAGAAAAGCCAAATATTATGTAGGGAGAATCTCTTGGCAAATATTCCATTGAATATTTAAAGCTAATTGTAGAGCTGGTTGTCGCATGTGAAACATTTTTTTTGGAATTTGTTGGGTAATACATCGATCGTTAACACAATTTATCTAAATATTCATAGCGTGGGAAATGAATTGTAATTAAAAGAAATTTTATGCTTCGTTGTTGTGAATTAGTTATCTAAGAGACAAGCTAATATTCCAAGGAAGAATCATTTGAGAAACTAAGAAATATAATCAAATATTTTGACGATAATATAAACATTAGAAAGAAATATTGGTGAACAAATGGAAGTTATAAAGTTTCAATGAATCTAATATAGATAAGCGATTCGTTCCCAAATATATAATAGATGGACCCCACTCAAGATCTTACATGCACAATGACAATTTATCTGGCAATGGTTTAGTGTTTAGTTCCAGATCATCACAGACCTAAATTCGTATATTTCGGTGGGACATATTAATTTGGCTTCAAGCCGTGGCTTTACCTATGCAAAAAAACACATGTAAATATCCGTAAACATCTCGCCTTTTTATCACACAAAATAGTCTTGTTTGGCATCCATAAAAATTCACTGATCTGTTATAGAAAGAGTAAACCCATACAAGCAAAACTCTTATCGCCATTCCATTAAGAGGTCCGTTATGTTTATGTGAAATGTATTTTATTCTATTCCAGGAGAAATCGACTTTGAATCGAAAATCTGAATTATGAAAATGTTGCAGACAATTCTCGAAAATTTTGTGCTCGATGTCACATCAATTAGACTGATCATGTGCATAGCTATTCCCATCAATTAGAGTTCTTTCTATTATCATTACGGGAGAGTAAGATGTTACCACAGGGGACAAAAGACTTGGCGGAAATTGTTCCAAATATTTCCTTCTGAACTCATATACAGCTGAGATCGATAAAAATGTACCTGTTGAGCACATTGATCGATGTTATTGATTTCCTCTCCTCCTAAAACTGCTGGTGTTTTGCAAAAATTAAAAAGTGTTACTATTTGAAGTATATCACTTAGTTCCTTTCGAATACACAATATCATCGTCATATAATTTAAAATAGGACTTGCATGGCTTACACACGACTTTTCTTAACAAATTAATTATTAATCTCTTTTTGCTTTGCCTCTATTGATCGTTTTCGCGCGATTCCCTCGATAATTTCCACTTAATGTCTGAGTAAGTATTACCTTTTTTTTATTATTTATGGCACCGGACAAAAATGCACAGCAGTATGTTATTCTTTGCTTCCATCGCAAGAGATCGATCTCTTTAAGAAATATTTCCGTATAATATATAACTTCAGCCCGCTCCCAACAACTTACCAGCATAAAAGGAATTTTGTATCTGTTACCTTTTAATAATTACCGTTATTAAACTGCAGTCATGCTGTAGCACCGCCTTGAAAAATTTAGTCGAACGAATGACCTCAGAACTTCTTTTTTTTAGCCCGGTATTTATTCCAACGGTCACTTTTGCTACACCACTGGGTTACAGTGACGTGAACACAGTAACGCAGTTTGACAAGCAGTGGTGGATGAACAACAAAGCCACAAAAACACATACAATATATATATTGGAGACCCAATGGCCCAGTGATTAGGGCAGTAGACTCGCGGTCTTAGGATCGCGGTTTCGATTCCCAGACCGGGCGTTGTGAGTGTTTATTGAGTCAAAACACCTAAAGCTCTATGAGGCTCCGGCACGGGGTGGTGGCGATCCCTACTGTACTCTTTCGCCACAACTTTCTCTCACTCTTTCTTCTTTTGGCCTGCTCGCTTAGCCAATGGGGTGGCGTCATCTGAAGGCTAAAACAATACGAAGCGCATTGTGACCAGCGATGTGTTGCAATATTTGATAGCCTGGTCGGTCACGGTGATCACGGTCACGGTGACATATAATATATATATATATATATATATATATATATAATATTTCTGTGTTCCTTTCTGTTGAAGGACGTAAGCTCGAAACGTAAAGGACTTTCTCACTTCCCGAGCGTTAAACAAATGCATGCTTTTTATTTACACACCCGTCTTCGTCTTTTAGTTTTTTGTAAATTTTCACTATACATACATGACAGTGTTCTTTCAGATACCATGCTCAACAAACGTCTTACCACAGACCCACACTTGTGCCTAGACAAACCTGCACATAACTAATTTCTATCAATAATATGTGTAAACTTATGGCCTCTATCCAGTTTATCACCGTCGGGAGTCAAACTAGTCGTTTACATGAAACATGGATTAAACTTTCGTAACGATGTTATATTGGGGAAGGTAAATATTTCGGCGGGATCTTTAAGGACTCGACTGAATTTTTGTTAGCGGATGATTGAATGTTGACTGAATGAAGAAGGTAAGTGGCTCTAGAAGTTATAAAAGTCGTTATAGAGAAAATAGAATTTAGTATTACTTGCAGGTTCTACCAGAGAGGTATCAGCTGTTGTAAGCTGAATACGAAAGAAAGTAATATTTATTTATTACATAATGCTTAGTGTAAAATTGTGTGGCGTTTGGAGATGAACGATAAAAATTGTAAACATTATCTAAGCTCAGTAGATATTTGTGACACTTAGACATTTGAGATAATTTTCAAAATGTTCATATTTCGAAATAGTTATCGGAATATACATAATTGTCTGAAAATTGCTTCGTGTAACCCATTTAGAAAAAGACAAAGAAAAGGATAAATATAGTATGAAGCCATAAGAACGACAAGCGCAGAACTGTTTTGCGGTATATAACAAAACAATAACATCTATAAGATTATTCAGCAAATAAATACATGAATAAGCACAAAATGTAGTTTGCTTCACAATGTATATAACATTGGTGACTAGATAGACGTGCAATTATATTTTTCACGCCTACAACCACACATATTAAACAGAAAGATAAGCACCAAAATGTAAACACCCGTATATTCATGGTTATTCATAGCCGTCTACATACATGATTGTAAAACATAAATATACTCTATTCAGGTTTATTTGCATTATGCATATGTATATATATATATATATATATATATATATATATATATATATATTACCTACATACATACATACATACATACATACATACATACATACATGTATATATATATATTATGCAAACACACACATATATATAAGAATATATAGACATACAAGCACACATACACACACAGAGACATAAACAGACACACATGTATTATATATATATAGACTACATATATTATATATATATATATATATATATATATATATAATATTATAGATATATATATATATATATATATTTATATATATATAGGAATGTTACGGTTTAAAATTGTTGACAGTTTGAAGCCGTTTGTTTACAGAACTGCCGAAGACGTAAACGTGAGTTCCTATATCAAAGAAGAAAATGTTTTCATTGTAAGCAGAACTATTGTTTACGGTTCAGATACACCTAATATTTATTCATATACTTTACATCTTATAAATCAAGTAGTTTATATTTTGTTGCAGTAAGTGTTTGTAATATTTTCTATGTTTTTTTTTTGTTTTTTCTTATATCCGTAGCTCCGTTCTTTGTGATTTTGTCAAAAAAATGTATTTATGTTGTTTTTTTTATATGCACGGCTCAATCGGCAAATTCCTGTTTAAATTCTCTGCCGCCTATTGTGTTCGATGAAAATGCATTTTATGTGTAAAGTTCAATACAAATTTCTCTCATATAGGCGCAGGAGTAGCTGTGTGGTAAATAGCTTGTTTACCGACCACATGGTTCCGGGTTCAGTCCCACTGCGTGGCACCTTGAGCAAATGTCGTCTACTATAGCCCCGGGCCGACCAAAGCCTTGTGAGTGGATTTGGTAGACGGGAACTGAAAGAAGCCCGTCGTATATATATATATATATATATATATATATATATATATTATATATAATATATATATATATACATATATATATATGTATATATATATATATATATGCGTGTGTGTGTTTGTTTGGTGTGTCTCTGTTTGTCCCCCTAGCATTGCTTGAACAACCGATGCTGGTGTGTTTATGTCCCCGTTACTTAGCGGTTCGGCAAAAGAGACCGATAGAATAAGTACTGGGCTTACAAAAGAATAAGTCCCGGGGTCGAGTTGCTCAATTAAAGGCGGTGCTCCAGCATGGTCGCACCCAAATGACTGAAACAAGCAAAAGAGTAAACAGTAAACAGTAATATGCTCTACACGCCCTGAAATGCATACGCCATTTTGTTTTTATCGTTTTCTTCCTAATTTTCCATCTATGACCGCAGTTACAAATTTAAAGCTGTCTCCATTTAAACATATGTTGATTTGTTTGTTTTTCTCCATATTTGAGACCTTGATTCCTATAAAGAACTTTCCGGATAAGAAGCATGACGGGAGGACGCTGTCTTCAAAGAAATACATATCATATATACATGCAAAAGGGTCGACATCAGTGAAGGCAACCAAGAAACTCTTCTGGAACGCAAATGTTTGCAACGAATATGAAATTATTTATCAGAATGTCGTTCAGACAAGTCGCTACCTAGTGTTTATCACCCAACGAGCAGTGATATAGGTTCGAACAGGAAGAAATCTAGCTGTGGAATAAAGATATTAACTTGGCGGAGGTATGATACCACAAATCTGAGGCTGAGTTAATTTGTAGAAAATTGTTTACATTGAGCAGTCTTCAGCATGAAGATGAAGATAGCTGCGTATGTGTATGGATGTGTGATATATATATACATATATATATATATATATATATATATATATATAGGTGGGGGGTGAATTCACGGAAAAAAACAAAAGACGAAGACTGGTGGTGTACAAAACAAACAGCTGTATTAGTATAACGCTCAGGAATAGAAAAAGTCTTTTACGTTTCGAGCCTACGCTCTTCTACAGAAAGGGACAAAGAAAAAAAACAATATATATATATATATATTATATATATTATATAATATATATAATATCCCAGGCGTGTCTCTTTAGAGGCACAGGCGTGGTCGTGTGGTAAGTATCTTGCTTACAAACCACATGTTTTCCAGTTCCGTCTCACTGCGTTACACCTACACAAATCCTTCAAACTATTTTTCCTAATTTTCTACTTTCGTTCATGCATTCATCCTTCCATCTATTTTTCCATCCATCCATACATACATACATACACACATACATACATACATACATACATACATATATGCCTGCATGCATGCAGTGCATACATATACACATACATGCATGCATAAATACATACATATACATAAATGTTGAGGAAATATGATGAGAGAGGCACACCTTAAGAAGGACGGAATGAAGCCTGAAAGAAACGAGTAAACATTTGGTACCCGATATGTACCCGTAGTGCTTGGCAGGCAAAGTACTCTTCTGTCGAACCAGTCTTTGTGAATTTATTTCCTTTTTTTTTTTTTTAGAAAAATAACAAAATCGAGTCCAATGAACAACACTTGATCCGCGATGAAATTAACAGACCATTTTCTTTGGTAAACTCACCACGCACTTGATTGCTTTCAAGAAAAACAATTGTCTTCTCGAAGGCATTCGAAAGATGTCTACTACGAAAAAAGGATTGATTTTTTTTCTTTCTCCTAATATTTTTCAGGAACTTGGTAAAAAAATATTATTGGCGTAACCCTCCCAATCTGACCATAACATAACATGTTCAAAGCCTATCAAGATATAATGATAAATGTGAAGGAGTTTGAAATGTGCTATAAGAAAAGATCAAACGGAAAGCAAAATGTCGCTTGTGAAAAGATATGAATATTATTATAAGTAGCATTTTGCGAAAGAAATATTACTAAACAATGCGTAAGAAGAACCAATCCTTAATTCCCAAAGACAAGGGAGAGGACGAAATGGACAAAGAATGAATTGTTTGGTTGTATTTGCACTTAAGTGTTATAGGATGAGATTGTGCGTATGTATGTCTCTGTGTATGTATGTGTGTGTGTATGTGCTGTGTTATTGGTGTGTAATGTGTGTTATGTGTTATATTGTATTGTGTGTATGTGTGTATGTATGTATCTGTGTATGTGTGTATGTATGTATGTGTGTATATGTGTATGTATGTATGTGTGAATGTGTGTATGTGTGTGTATGTATGTATGTATGTATGTATGTATATATGTATGTATGTATTTATGTATGTATGTATGTGTATGTATGTATATGTGTGACCGTGAGTGCGTTTCTGTTGTGTGGTAGCTGAATTTTCCTCGTGATTGTCCGTGAATTACTATAATGTGCTTGTTGGTTTGTTTGCGCGTCAGTGCATCTGCCCTTGTTTCTTTCTCTGTATCTGCGTACGTCAGAGGGAAATTCAGAATGGTGGAGTGGTAGGCGAAGGAAAACAGAACAGGGGAAAAAAGGAGAAAAGGAGAGGGAGAGAGCGTAAAGGAGAAGAGAGAGCAGAAACAAAACGGTTTTCATCTTCCTATCAAAGCCACCGACTTATTTTAGTTCCTTCTTAGAAGGCAATCGCACTTAGAACGTAATTTTTAATAGCATTCTGTTACACATACACACACGCGCACTGGCACATGCATAACCACACACTCAATACATACATACATATCACACATGTATGTCTATATCTATAATCTATCTATCTATTTATATATATAAATGGTGTGTGGTATAGATCTAGATAGATATAGATAGATAGATAGATCATAGATAGATAGACAGATAGATATATAGATAGAATATTAAGTTTCTTTATTAGGCTGCACACAGATGGGACAAGTTACAAGGTAGCTTTTCTTTTGGGGGATGACAGAAAAAAAGGTGGCGTAGTTTCGATCAAAAGGATCGTAAAAGGGGAAAGATAGAAAATAAAGAAAAAAGAAAAAAGGGAAAGGAGCAAATAAGAAAAATGAAAAGAAAAAAAGAGGAAAAAAAAAAGGGGAAGAGGAAAAAAAAACAAAAATAGATAGATAGATAGATAGATAGATAGATATATGTAGATAGATAGATAGATAGATAGATAGATAGATAGATAGATATGTATTTATATATTAGGAAATCGCGAAAATAATGCGGTTTTTTATACTTATATTCTTTAATATTAAGATAAACAAAATTTTTTTCTTTATCTAGAAATATAACACTCCTTCATTTTCCTCAATGCTCTTCCATCTAACCGGTTGATTGCAAGGCCTGTCTTCCAAAATTCACTTGTCCATTTACGAAAAGTATCCCTACATTTCTGTTCTGACTTAATCTACATATCTAATATTTTTTCCGTTCGAATCATTTTTAAGACTGCGGAATACATGATAATGAGATCAATCCATGTACCACGAATATTGGTGAGTGGAGCATCGTTTCCCATTCAAAATGTTCTAGTTTTTGCAATTCCATCCTCGCTGTATGTAACCGAAAATTGTAAAAACACCTCTCGTCTCAAAACCAAAAACGATCGTCTTTCTTCTAGTGCAGGTGTCGATGACTGTTTCAATCACCAAATCCAAGCTTCTCGCCTGGTTCGTCAAAATTGATGGAATGATGCAATATATATATATATATATATATATATATATATATATATGTATATAATATATATATTAATATATATATATATATTATCTATATATATATATATATATATATATATATATATATATATATATATATATATATATATATATATATATATATGCATATATATATATATTTTCCCTTTGCTCTTTATCTCTTTTACTTGTTTCAGTCATTAACTGCGGCCATGCTGGAGCACCGCCTTAGTCGAGCAAATCTACCCCAGAAGTTATTCTTTTTAAGCCTAGTACGTATTCTATCGGCCCTCTTTTGCCGAACTGCTAAGTTACAGGGACATAAACACACCACCATCGTTTGTCAAGCGTTGTTGGGGGCAAAACAAAACACACATACACACACACAGACAGACAACATACACACTCACATACATACATACATATCACACATGTATGTCTATATCTATAATCTATCTATCTATTTATATATATAAATGGTGTGTGGTATAGATCTAGATAGATATAGATAGATAGATAGATCATAGATAGATAGACAGATAGATATATAGATAGAATATTAAGTTTCTTTATTAGGCTGCACACAGATGGGACAAGTTACAAGGTAGCTTTTCTTTTGGGGGATGACAGAAAAAAAGGTGGCGTAGTTTCGATCAAAAGGATCGTAAAAGGGGAAAGATAGAAAATAAAGAAAAAAGAAAAAAGGGAAAGGAGCAAATAAGAAAAATGAAAAGAAAAAAAGAGGAAAAAAAAAAGGGGAAGAGGAAAAAAAAACAAAAATAGATAGATAGATAGATAGATAGATAGATATATGTAGATAGATAGATAGATAGATAGATAGAAGATAGATAGATTGTATTTATATATAGGAAATCGCGAAAATAATGCGGTTTTTATACTTATATTCTTTAATATTAAGATAAAACAAAATTTTTTTCTTTATCTAGAAATATAACACTCCTTCATGTTTCCTCAATGCTCTTCCATCTAACCGGTTGATTGCAAGGCCTGTCTTCCAAATTCACTTGTCCATTTACGAAAAGTATCCCTACATTCTGTTCTGACTTAATCTACATATCTAATATTTTTTCCGTTCGAATCATTTTAAGACTGGCGGAATACATGATAATGAGATCAATCCATGTTACCACGAATATTGGTGAGTGGAGCATCGTTTCGCATTCAAAATGTTCTAGTTTTTGCAATTCCATCCTCGCTGTATGTAACCGAAAATTGGAAAAACACCTCTCGTCTCAAACCAAAAACGATCGTCTTTCTTGTAGTGCAGGTGTCGATGACTGTTTTCATGACCAAATCCAAGCTTCTCGCCTGGTTCGTCAAAATGATGGAATGATGCAATACATAATATCTATATATATATATATATAATATAATATTGTATATATATATATATATATAATATATATATATAGTAATATATATATATATGTTTATATATATATATATATCTATATATATATATATATATATATATATAGATATTATATATATAATATCTATATATTTTCCCTTTCTCTTTATTCTTTTACTTGTTTCAGTCATTTAACTGCGGCCATGCTGGAGCACCGCCTTTAGTCGAGCAAATCTACCCCAGAAGTTATTCTTTTTAAGCCTAGTACGTGTCCTATCGGCCCTCTTTTGCCGAACTGCTAAGTTACAGGGACATAAACACACCACCATCGTTTGTCAAGCGTTGTGGGGGGCAAACACAAACACACATACACACACACCACAGACAGAAACATACACACCACATACATAAACATATATATATATATATATTATATATATATAATATACATATATATATATATGATGTGTGTGTGTGTGTGTGTGTGTTTATATGAGTGCATGTTCTTATCCATATATATGTGCAGCAATATATATACGTGTGTGGATTCTTGTTTATTTGTACATATATAAAGAAGTTTGGAACAAAATGCGTACGGTTTTACATGTACAAATTACATACGCTTGTGTTTTGGGCGTGTGTGTGCATATGAGTGTGTGTATGTGCGTTAATCAACAATTTCATTCTACACTGTTAATTTGTTGCACTGATATGACTTATTAGAAATAAATAAACATCTCTTGAATGCCTACTAGACTTCAGTTCTATAAATATTTTCTACGCAGCAAATTATGGTGACGATCTTGTGTAAATGACGGATCAGATATCCTGGTTCTCTTAGTGCTAAGCCTCTCAGTGATTTGTGTGTGTATCTGTGTGTATGTTTGTTACGTTTTAAGCTTGGCAGCGGAGTGTCCTTCCCTTGGAGATACGATGCTGTTATGTTTTAGAGTTGTGACAATGAAATAGATAGGACGTGTCGTATTCTATGAAGTTGAACTAAACGTCCTTGACTTTGTGATAAAAAGAAAAGAATCGGTGTGGCTTTAAAAGGCTTCGATGGAGATTACGTGGAATATATATTGTATAATTCGCAAAATTTCTATAATCGATAATAAAATATTTTATAAGGTACAGAATAACATTCCAACTGTAATTATTTCTCTATCGCTCTATGAAGACACACGTGTAGAGACAAACATATATGTACTCATACAAACATACATAGACAGACACAGAGTGAGACACGTGTTTATTTTAATTGTGATTTAACGCATAAGATATACAGAGAAAATGACATTGGACATTGAATTGAAGCAGCCCTCAACAATTGGCATTAGAGTACCACATGAATTGTTATAAGTATCTGTGTGAGAATGAAGTCAAAGTTTTAATTTGAATGCTGCCATCTAACTATAAATTAGTTTGGTTTTCCAAAGACTTATATACGTCTTTACTAGTAGATGATGGCGGCGAGCTGGCACAATCATTAGCACGCCGGGCGAAATGCTTGGCGGTATTTCGTCTGCCGTTACGTTCTGAGTTCAAATTCCGCCGAGGTCGACTTTGCCTTTCATCCTTTCAGGGGTCGATTAAATAAGTACCAGATACGTACTGGGGTCGATGTAATCGACTTAATCCCTTTGTCTGTCCTTGTTTGTCCTCTCTGTGTTTAGCCCCTTGTGGGCAATGAAGAAATAAGAAACATCTAGTAGATGACAAGTCAAACAAGTCAAACAAAAATATATCTTAAAAATAAATTCAAGATGTTAATATGCAATATATGCGGCTCATCGTTATGAAAGAGGCGCTGATCCCCAGTTGCACAACGATAACCGTAGCTATAACAAGGGACACATGATGGAAGCTATACGAGGTTTTTGATTGTTCATGAAATATAAACCAACATTTATATCAAATTGCATTCTAGTTCCCAACGGACCTGAATCCTACGGCAGCGATAACTTTGTTGAAAGGTTTCATAGAGAAAGACTGATCTCGGGCAAAACTGTAAGGACATAAGTAAAATTACAACGTGAGGTAAAGACAGGCGGAGGCAGTACAGAATATATGGAAGTTCTACAGAATATATAGAAGTTTTAGACGGAGGCAGTACTAAGTATGAGGAATTACGGAATATATGGAAGCCAATATACAAGCCATGTAGATTAAGGTCCAAATGAGAGATGGTCGTTGAAGCAAGGACGTCAGTCACACGGTTGCTCGATTAATGACTCCAACAACCATAAAACAACAATAACTGGAAGATATTAATATAGACAAAACGCAAATACTTTACCGAATAACGAAAATAATTGTCATTACTGTAAGCAAAATTACAAGAGCATTTGTGGTACCTAAATGATTACTTCAGGCCCAATAATTAACACTAGATTTCTGCGATTAATAAGGTCCCATTTCTGAACACTGGAAGGATGAAGATAAATCGCAGATCTGATTTCGACGAGATTTGAACTGAGAATATTAAGAGCCGAAAACCTACCGGAAATTATTTTTTCCGATATCATATAATTGTGAAGAAACGGTCCAAGGCATCACCTTAAGTTTGTTTGTTTAAGTATCGGTTTAATGGCCACTAACAGTACCCACTGACGAAGTTAGATATAAAAATTGGTAATATTATTCCGCCAATAATCCAATATCCCACTTGTCTCAACTTTGTTGTGATGTGACTATCACCCGATAAATGGTCCGTAATATATAAATACATACAAACATAATACATAGTACCCACACACACACATAATATATATATATATATATATACATACACATATATATATGTATATATATATACATGTTGTGTGCGTATATGTATATATATATATATATGCATATATATGTTTGTGTGTGTATATAGATATAGATATATGTATACATACATATCCGGAATGAATTGTATAGTATGTCTAATGATAGGCAATACGGACTTTTGCTAGCGTTGTGTTGTGTGATCTGATAGCCATGGACAAATATAAACAAATGTCTTTATAATTAATATGTGTGCTTGTATACATGTGCTTGTATACGTGTGCTTATGATCGACTGAGTGACAGAGTGTGTATGTGTATGTGTGTGTGTGTGAGAGAGAGAGAGGGATGACTGTGTGTGTGTGTGTGTGTGGTGTGTGATTTTGTCTGCGCGTGTGTTTCCAAATGATTTATTCATGAACGAGTCAGTAGAAAATTGTATAGTTCTGAAAACGAGATATTTGTTAGGAGGAAAAAAAAATAGGCATATTAAAGGAACACAGACAGAAAGAATAATATACAAAAATAAAACAAGACTACAAATCGAGAAAGACAAAGAGAGAAACAGAGAGAGAGAGAGAGAGAGAAATCGGTAGGTGGGAGGGATAAACAAAGATTAGAACCGGTCAAATTTCTTGGAAAAAATCAACGTGTCTAGTCTGAAGATAGAAACTTAAATAAATTAGATGCCTTCTCTCGAAATAACCTCGTAATTGACATTTCCGACACAGCTGCTTTTTCAAAGCGTTTCTGATAGATTTCGGTTTAAGCCGTCATTTTGGTTTTGCTGTTCATATTCTTCGTTCGGAATATATTTGTATCTATTCTTCATTTTGCTCTTAATGATGTTCTCGTCTTTTTCTTTTCTTTTATCTATATATGTATTTGTAGTCTGTCGTAATGGTTTCCTTTTTTATTTATAAAATATTTAAAGCTACAGTGTGTTGTTGCAGTTTCAGCTATAGTAACATCCCTAGAAATCAAACGGAGAGCGGATTGCTTTTCCCGAGGAAAAGATAAGAAAAATACACTTCCTGCAGACTCTTCGCCCAGCTTGGTGATCCGACACATACACACGCACACATACACACACACACACATACACACACACAGAGACACACACACACACACACATCAGCTATGGACTACTTTTGTTCATAAATTTCCCGAGACATGTGTCGTAACCATGGACTAGTGAAATTCCTGGTAATAGTACGAATTAGTATGAAACTTAGTTATATTACTATAACTTGCATTGTAACATTGTTTTGGTTTTCTAAAATATATATTCATGTATGCATGTATGTATGCATGTATGTATGTATGTATGCATGTATGTATGTATGTATGTATGTATGCATGTATATATGTGTGTGTTTGTGCGTATGTATCTTTGTTGATGTGTTATATATATATATATATATATGTATACACACACGAATACACATATATATACATACACAGAGAAAGAGGGTGAATGGGAGAGGGGGAGAGTTAAGGAGATAGAGAAGAATGGAAGTAGAAGACTAGATAGTGAGATAGAGACATTTGTCACATTGTTCCACATTGCATTTGCATACAGAAAAAATGTTTGTTTATATATTTAAACTAGGATATCTCTTAGCGTATTAATTTCAGGACACTGATGATGTGTCTACATGTTATACAATGTTTCAATAGATGTTACGGCATCATAACAGCAATTTCTTGAGATGCGTGTATGTGCTATAAAGTATTGAATACGATACCTGCTTTCCGTACGTTATAACATACGAGCATGTCAGAGTGTGTTTGTGGGTTTGATATGTGAGTGCGTGAATGTACGTGTGCATATCTGTGTACGTGTATATTCATGTATGCGTGTGTGTGTGGTGTGTTATGTGCATGAGTGTATCTGACTCTGTGTGTGTATGTGTGTGTGCACAACAAAATGTGTGTTGATTCAGAATGTAATTTTACGTCACTAAAGTTAAACCAACAAGGAAAAATTTACAAATATTTAAAAACTCATCTCTGTATTTGCTCCAGACATCAGTAAATGACAAGTTGATAATCTTGAGTAAGGTCTAAAACAGTGTGATCTAATGTACCTATCTATTTATCTATATATCTATCTATCTATCTATCTATCTATCTATCTATCTATCTATCTATCTATCTATCTATCTATCTATATATATATATATATATATATATATATATTATATATATATATATATATATATATATACATATATATGTAATATATATATATATGTAAATATATATACATATGTTATATGTATATATATATATATATGTATGTATGTATATATATATATACGTATATATAATATATATATATATATAATATATATATATATATATACATATATACATATAATATATATATAATATATATATATATATATATACACATATACATACACATACGTGTGTTGTGTCCATTAATAGCACTCATCTACCCTCTCTGTTATCGATACAGGCACACTGCACTCGTATATTCGTACAAAATTTTAAGACGGATGGAATCGATATATATATATATATAGATATATATATATATATGTATGTATGGGTGTGTGTGAGGCGTGTGTGTGTATAGGGAGGTATATAAGAGTACTATTTAACTTGAGAAATAAAAGGATTGGAGAATTGTTTTTGATGGAACAGTGTATTGACAAAAATGAGAATATACATTGATAGAAATGTCACCTGTCAAAGTGCCAAAATGATTTGTCATTTCTCATACTGTCTCAAAGAAAAGAAGTACACGGCTTAAGTAGTGCGAAATGCGAACAAACAAACAAACAAATATAACATATATATATATATAAGGTTCTGTGTGTATATGTGTGTGTTTGTTTAGTTCCCGAGTACCGAGGTCAGGCTTGTGACCACGAGAATATCTATAGATATTAATAAGTATACATTAACTGAATTCTAAATCTACATTCTGTGTTACATTAAAATGTCTATGTATTTGTGTGTAAATGTATGTATATGTACACATAGATATAAAAAGTATGTATATATATATATATTATATATATATATTATATATGTACGTATATGTGCATTTGCGGGTGTATAAGTGCATGACTCTCTCTCTCACGCTCTCTCTTTCTCTCTCTCTTTCTCTCTCTGTCTGTCTGTCTCTCTCTCTCTCTCTCTCTATATATATATATATATATATATATATATATATATATGGAGGCGCAATGGCCCAGTTAGGGCAGCGGACTTGCGGTTCTAGGATCTCGGTTTCAATTCCCGGACCGCACGTTGAGAGTGTTTATTTAGGGAAAACACCTAAACTCCACGATGCTCCGGCAGAGGGTGGTGGCGATCGCTGGTGTACTCTTTCGACACAACTTTCTCTCACTCTTTCTTCTGTTGCCCTGCTCGCGTAGCCAGCGGGGTGGGGTCATTTGAAGGCTTAAACAATGCGAAGCGCATTGTGACCAGAGATGTGTAGCAACATATGATAGCCTGGTCGGTCCATTAGGATATATATATATATCCTAATTATATATAGTATATATATATATATACATATTATAATATATATATAGGCACAGGAGTGGCTGTGTGGTAAGTTGCTTGCTAACCGACCACATGGTTCCGGGTTCAGTCCCACTGCGTAGCATCTTGGGCAAGTGTCTTCTGCTATAGGCCCGGGCCGACTAATGCCGTGTGAGTGGATTTGGTAGACGGAAACTGAAAGAAGCCTGTCGTATATATGTATTTATATATGTATGTGTATGTATATGTTTGTGTGTCTGTGTTTGTCCGTCTAGCATTGCTTTACAACCGACGCTGGTGTGTTTACGTCCCCGTCACTTAGCGGTTCGGCAAAAAGAGACCGATAGAATAAGTACTGGGCTTACAAAGAATAAGTCCCGAGGTCGATTTGCTCGACTAAAGGTGGTGCTCCAGCATGGCAGCAGTCAAATGACTGAAACAAGTAAAAGAGTATATGTTGCTTTTTACCCAGGCTAGAATGTGATTTAATGATATAACCGACGGTAGAACTCTAGGTTCATTATGAAAAAGAATCTTGGGTGACAAATGATCGTACACAACTCACAAAGAACAGAGACCGATTCTCTTATGTGAAAAATACACCTCTTTATCTGATTTTGCTCGACCTTATCTCATTATGAATATACGCATTGATTTTGAAACTATACTCTTCTATATGGTAAATATGTTTGACTAGGACATATTGTGTGGTTCGAATTTTGTTGAACAGCCCGAGAGTTGTAGCCCCAGGTTCGATAGACAAGAAAACGCGATGCTCGACACAAGTAAAACGGCAAAGTAGCAGATTCATTTGAGTTTTGGGGGAAATGTTTTTTCAGTAATAGTTCAAACTAGTTTTATCTTCTCTGTTAAAATAGCACCGAAGTAAATTTGCCTTACATCTTGCCCACTTCGATAAAACTGAGTCTGCCAGAAGAGTAGATTTGCGACACATTGGGTTTTTTTTTTTAATTGTAAAGATGTGAATGGCCAGGAGAGTTTGACAATGTTGTATATATAAAGTGAACCAGATGGCATCTCGTCAAAAAAATGCGAAGAAAATCAGCTTCTTATAACCGACCGCGAAATTTGCAACGGACGCGAATATAGGCTTGTCCAAAATGAAATGTAGCGTACGATCTCATGATAGCGTAACGAAACAACAACAGAAATAAATGCGTTCCAAGTAGAGACGTAGCGAATTCTGTACCGTGAATTTCACTGCATCCTGTCATAAAATTTGCTTTTGGGCTTGTCTCTTATTTTTCGAATTTCTTGATAAATATTAATTCTTATCACTAACGTTACATTAAAATATTTTGGTTTATTTTTAATTATCTTTTAACCCATTTAACTATGTTTTTATTAATAAAGAGTGTCTGTAAATTATATCTGTAGTCATTATTTTCAGCTGTCACTTATACAGTTAAGGCGACGAGTTTCGCAGACTGGTTTGCACGACGGGCAAAATTCTTAGCGGCATTTCGTCCGTCTTTACGTTCTGAGTTCAAATTCCGCCGAGGTCGACTTTGCCTTTCATCCTTTCGGGGTCGATAAATTAAATACCAGTTGCGTACTGGGGTCGATGTAATTTCAGGCCTTGTGTCTATTGTAAAAAATTATTATTTTAAGCTGTCACAAATATCAATATTTATCTAGTTAAGGCAGCGAGCTGGCAAAATCGTTAGTGCGCAGAGCAAAATGCATAACAGCATTTCATTTCGTCCGTCTTTCTGTTTTGAGTTCAAATTCCGTCGAGGCCAACTTTATCGGGAACGATAAAATAAGAAGCAGTTAAATGCTGGGGGTCGATGTAATCGAATTACTGATCCCAGAAATTGCTGGCCTCTCGCCAAAATTGAAACCAATATTTATTCAGTTGATAACTTCGTACCTAACAAAGTGCGGATTTGGTAAAACCGTTACCGTACGAGACTAAACGCTAATCGAGATTTCGTCCGTTTATAAGTTCTGAGTTCAAATTCCACCGAGGTCGACGTTGCGTTTTATCATTTCGAGGTCGATGAAATAAGCACCAGTTGAACGCTGGATTCGATGAAATTCCTTTACGCACTCAACAGAGCTTGCTAGCTTTGTGTCTATATTTGAAACCACTATGTCTGTATCTATCAGTAATCTCAAATAAAGAATGTAAGGTTACGCAATGCTTGTCTGAAGAGTCAAAAACAAGGAAATTCAAATTGTCCACTGTAGTGTCAAAGATCAGACTAATTTCCTAGTGAGTTTACATTCAGATTGAATTAATCTGTATATTAGCGTTTTCGCACATTACTTTCTCCAACTAAATAAACCCGAAGCATTAATCAATAGATACACTAAGAACTTCATCTGATTCTTTGGAGCAATATATGATGAAGACGAAAACAAAGTTAGAGAGAAATTTGAAACAGAAAACAGAAAGTGGAATCAAAGAACAAAAAAAACCATTTCTGAAAGGAACTGAAACAACCGGCGCCTAAAATGAAATATTTTTCAAGAGGGAATATTTCTTTTCTAATTCCTTGACAGAAATGTCCTCCTGCTACACACGGCCAAATTCCTGTAGACTGTTGCCAACTTTAATAATATAATATTATGTGAGACATTGCTAGCAGGTAAATATCTTAAAATTCTCTGATCTAATAAAATGCCAAAATATATTTCTCATGAATATATACACACACACACACACACATATATATATATATATGGATGGGTATATATATTATACACACACACACACACATATATATATATGTCTACATATATATGTACATATATATATATATTATATATATATATATATATATATATATATATATACATATATATATATATATATATTTGTACATATGAAAAATGATATATAAATCATGTATAAATGAGTGTGTGTGTTTGTACGAATGTACATGTATGTATATATGTGTTTTATGAAGAAAGTTTCTCCAAGAGTCTGAAATACTGTCTAACTCAGTTATAAGAATTCTTCTCACATACCATCAAATACCCAATGTAGAACCATCATCCTGCTGTATGTCAATAGCAATCTCTACGGGAAATTTCCAATACTTAACCAATGTATCGCGTCGTGATATTCCTCCGTATCCATTCTAACTAGTCTCTGGATATAAATCTTTCAAACATTTCCTCCTTGAAGACAAAGACACCGAAAAGCAAATTTAAAACTGAAAAGCTAATACTAAGAATTAACCTAAGACAGCACAACATGAACTGCACATTGCATAAGAGAGAAAGAGATAGAGAGAAATAGAGACAGGCAGAGACAGATGCAGAGAGAGAGAGAGAGACAGACAGACAGAGAGAACCAATGGACATGTTAAATATCTATTCTATTTACAAAATACATTTACTACTATTTCTTGGTGAGTGGTAAATATATTTCAGTTGTTTGATTTCAATACGGATTTTCTATCTCTCCATTGGTATGTCTATTTAAATAGCATAAACATTTGAGGGTTTTTGGGAGTTTTTGGTTTTTTTTTTGCTTTTCTTTTAGCAGTTTTCGTACATTTTGAAAATTCCTTCGTACATATCTCGGCACCCAATGATCATATTTGCATGTATTTCCTTATTCACAGTAACATATTATTTATATTTGAATACAGTTATTCTGAGAGCTTATAAATCGGTGTAGCTAAAATCGCTCAGATATCGTAGTGTGAAAATTATAGATATGTATGGAATTCCTGTTTTTTTTTATATTCTGTCTTGTATCTCTTCTTTAAAATAGTAGTTGAACAAATTTATATTTATTTTTTTATGTCTTTTCAGACTTCGATATTCAAATAAAAATATTCCTTCTAGATACTAAGTTACTAAGATATTCTTTGTTTACACTAATGCTAGTTATATACTTGCTGCGTCGTATGTTCGAATGCATCTCGTATATTCACATAAATATTTATCAATATGCATATGTTTATATCATAATATATACATACATACGCACACACACACACACGCACACACGCGCACACGCACGCACACACACATACACACACATGTAGCTTTTTATAACTTTATAAAACTTAACTTCGAAAACTTTGAGTAGGGAAGTACAAGTACAGCCTTTTATCTGCAAATGGCAGGAAGGGAAGGTGTCGTCCAGACATTTTACATTCACATACAACACACATACACACACGCGCGCGAACACACACACTTATGCCTACGTATATATATATACATGTATACAAATATAAATATATATATACTTATATATGCACATACATATATATTATATATATATATATATATATATATGGCGCATATATATATATATATATATATATACATGTATCTATATATACTTAAACAGATATATATAAATATACATATATATATATATGCGTATGTGTAACAATGTGCATGTGTATGTGTGTGTGTGTGTGCATATTGAAGTCTTTCTCCCGTTATACATATATGAGTGCGAGGAAGCGAGAATGAGAGAAGATAGGGGAACGGATCATAGGTAGGTAAACATATATATTATATATATATATATATAATATATATATATATATATATAATATATATATATATATAGATAGATAGATAGATAGATAGATAGATAGATAGATAGATAGATAGATAGATAGATAGATAGATAGATAGATAGATAATAGATAGATAGATAGATAGATAAATAGATAGATAGATAGATAGATAGATAGATAGATAGATAGATAGATAGATAGATAGATAGATAGATAGATAGATAGATAGATAGACTGCTCGGACAATAAGCTCAATATATAAATCAGTGCGTATTTCATTAGAAGTTGTGTAAGTTAGTGTTGTAACGGCCAGTGTCTGGTTTCGGTGGTTCAAAAGAAGGAATGAAAATAGTGAAGGTATAGAAAATTAAAATGGTTTGGATCTAACCACCATTTCAAATCACGCTATTTCAGAATCGGCCACAAATTTCAGCAACATGTACATATTTATTCGCACTTTCATTTTTAAAGTAAAAATGTGACGTACTTATAATGTTCTTCTTATTCCTTACTTTCTCTGGTTTTAACTCATCATTTGTCGCTTCATTAATCTTCTTGCATCGACGTTCTCGATTTTTTTGTTCTCATGTTTTGTCATGTACCAGCATCATGTGCTCTGAGCCCGCAGATTAATTTCTAAAAAGCTGCCTAGCCACGTGACTCCAAGGAAAGTAACGATAAGTAACTCTTATTTTAATACAGTGTAGAGCTGCTTCATGCTCTAATGTCCGTCATAACCGAGGGTAGTCTCCGAGTAGCCTTCCCTTGTTATTTATTGTGTATTTTTTTAAATACTATAACGGAGTGTTAAGATAGTAATGAAAATAACAGACCTAACGTTTTCTTCTCCACGATGATTTACGAGGACAATGTGGGGAGTATGCATCACTCCCACGACAACGATTGTTTCTTAAATAAATCATCAAAAAAGACCGCTGCATACAGATGCCGAAGTATTGGCGGAACAGAGTCGATCGGGAAATAGAACGTGTTCTTTCCCCGTATGTGTGTGTATGTGAGAGTATGTGCGCATGAGTATAGATATAGTTAATATCGAACTTTATACATCCATATATGTGTATATGTATATATTTATATATATATGTGTGTGTGTGTGTGTCTGTGTGTCTGTGTGTGTGTATGTATGTATATGTATGTGTATATATATACATACATATACATATATATATATATATATATATATGAATGTATGTATATGTATATAGTATGTAAACATATATAAATGTATGTGTTTGTGTAAATATATTGGCAGCAAACTGGCATTGTCCTTAAATCTTTAAACAGAATGCCTAAGATATTTGTTCCGGTTTTCTGGTCCCTGATTTCAAATATAGCCTTATGCTACGTTCTTCGAGACACAGAACAAATAATGATAGACGTAGAAAGCCCTTCAGCAAATTTCCATAAATTTCACTTCATTAATTTCTATGGTAGTGCACCAGCAGTTATGTTGGAAGAAATATTAATTTCAAAGTCTTGGAAATCGGAATTATTATGTACTTTAATGTATATATCAATCTTCGTAAATTCCTTTTATTTTCTATTACCAATTACATTTTTCTTGTTCTAGCTTGAAGCTGGTGCTATGCTGGGGCGCCGCCACGGTTCTATTTATTAGTGTGAGTATGTGTGTGTGTGTGTGTTTAACTATTGCATAATTTTCCTATGCAAATTTCATTTCTGCTTATTTTTACCTGAAAAAGGTAACAGAAGAAAGCAATTAAATCGGGGAAAGTTTGTTAGAAATGTATTGTACCCCCATGCTGATAAATGTTTTTTTGCATTTTACCATGTATTTACCTTTGATATTGAACTTTTCATAGCTCGGCCTGATATGCACATTTCATTTTCGCTTTCAGTTTGCAATGTTCCTGATTTCAAATTCTGAGTTAAACCAAATTTATTACTCTTGTAGTCACCCAAAAAAATATAATACACATGATCAGACATCGGTTTTACAGATTCTATTTCCTGTTGATCCGTCAAAACATGGTCTTGACATTTGTAGAAAAGGTCAAGAAGCTAATAACGTTGAAGGAAGTAAATTCTTTAGTCTTCGCATTTGTTACGAACAAACTCGTCATATACGCCCAACCATAAATATACCAATTACTACGATTGAAGTATCCACTGAAAACTAACAAAAGAGTTATGCTATATACAGCAGGCCCTTAAATTGTATCTCCTTGCAACTAATAAGATTCTATGTTTAAATATAACCTCACGTTGCTACTGAGATGCTGTCATGTTGTCGGAAGGGATCGTAGCTTTTGAACCCACATGACAGGCGTATGAGGATTTTGTTGTAGCAAAGGCATATCTATAAATGGAATATACATATTCTAACGCTCTTTACAATTGTAGATGTTTCCAGGTAGGAAAGCTTGTTAAACAGTATAATCATTTTACGATATTTTTAAGACGTTTATTTGTATAATTGAAATAAATTAATCCCAAATGCGCGTTTAAAAAACAAGGTATGTATAAAACGCATATTTACATGTTTACATTTAAAACAATACAAACTTGGTTAAAAGCCTCTGGAAATGAAATCATTTTCATTATACGAAACTTAATAAAAAATTGTTTGCATCATTCCTGGCTAATTTTAAAACCGTTATTTTAAAAGTTGTGCCTTGATTTATAAGATTCTTCTTGCTAAATTCTGACTATGGTTAAAACCAACTTATCCACGACATATCAAAACTCAAAATAAAATAATGGTTTTAAGATGGTGGCATCAGCCCACCACTCTCAAATATAATCTGTTTTAATATTTAGTAATATCGGTTTCAAATTCTTGCACAAGGCCAGATATTTCAAGAGATAGGTTTTACTCGATTTCATCGAACCCAGTGCTCAACTGGTACTTATTTAATTGACCCTGAAAGGATGAATGGCAAAGTCGACCTCGGCAGAATTTGAACTCAGAACGCAAAGGCAGACGAGATGCTGCTAATTATTTTCCGCCATGCTAACGATTGTGCCAACTAATCGCCTTTCCTATTTGTAATAAAATCGCGCACATCAATATGAAATTGTTTCATTGAGTATTGTCCAAATAGCCAGTTGTAAATTTGTAAATGAAAAAAAAATTTAAAAACAGAAAGAAATTTATAGAAAAATCACCTTGGCACTGAAGAATTATATGGAGAAACTCCCGTCTTAGAAATCAGAATATTTAAGTACTGCTTAAGAATATTTGAAACCTCTTTGCTACCAGCTAGATGTTCACACTATATCCAGAGGCCAGCTTGACATGGCTCTCTAGTTAAGATATAAAATATACTTTATATTATTCTTCGGGAATACACTGAGATTGTTTCCAACCCCTTCTTTGATGTCGTCAATCTACGAACGTCTTAGACGTCTCCTGTTCATTTCTTCCTTACGTTTTCTACCAGGACGGTCTTGCATAATTATTTGTGGCGAATTCTACGCGATAGCTTTGTGAACATGATTCCTGACGATAGGTATGTTTGTACTTGTAGTCTTTCTTGTACTTTGTTGCTCTGTTGCTCCAACTTATTCTGCCCAACTTTAGAAGGATTCAGATTTCAAAGGTGTCTGTATTCTCCATTAATCTCTGCATCGTCCACGTTTCTGCTGGGAAGTGGACTTTTGCCAAAATATCAAAGCTTACTAGCATCATATTGAAGGTTCAAGCACGAATTCTTTCTGTTATTAATATGATAATACTGGTTGGATTAGAGTTAAATTTTATTCCTCACATAACTAAAAAAGAAACGCAAATTTTAATCCATAGCATGAGAAAAGATCGAAATTTTCCTTTTCTTACAGACTTTCTACTTTTCCAGTTAATTCTGCATTTTCGGTTATTCTCATTCTTTGATTTTTTATTCACAATTGATTTTTGATTTTTTTTTTGTATACATATGCCATTCATTGAATTGTCTCAGCAAAGCTTCGGCAGATTCACTGGCCCATAACATTCTGCCGCTTGTGTTTGTGTGTGTGAGTGTGTGTATGAAGTAGAAGGGAATTGGACGATATAACGAGTAGTAGTTAGTACAACAACTTTGTAGTCGACCCAGTATCATTACTATGGATGGCTAATTTAAAATCAAAATTTAAATTATCCTTTATATAAATGAATATCTTTGTAAATGAAATGCTTGTAAGGTGATCCTGTTAAACATATAAATATATAAGTTATCTTGCTTTATTATTGTACAATCGTACATATCTGCATCTAACGTGTGTGTCATCAGTATGAGTGTTTCTTGCAAATAGACTGTTAGGCCAACAATGCGTCAGACAAATAAGTTTTCAGCAGAATTTCAGATATGAAGGCTAGAAACAGAAACTCACGGCGCAAAAGTCTGCATTTAATGCTCTAAAAAAAGTCTTTGTATTTTCTGCTCCTACTGACATTATCAAACGCGGAAATCAGAAAACATGAAAGAGAGTCAAAATCTGCACTTACATCGCAAAAGTTCTCTACAATAAATAGCATGAAATATTATATCTCTTATATTCTACAACTTCTATGTGTATCAATGAGCGCGTATGCGTGCTTCTATGTGTGTCCGTGTATGCGTTTTATAGTCTTAGATCCTCTTGCGCCGTGTGGCGCATCGGGCGGCAAGGTTTCTCCAACGTGATTGGTTGACCGCGGCGATTGCAGCTATATCCCATGAAATGTCAATGGCTTTGAGGTCGTCGATGAAAGTGCAGCGCCATCACACTTTTGGTCGCGCTTGTTTTCTCTTGCCATGCGGTGGCTTCGACAAAATGGAGATTTTCGCACGCCGTGTATGCGTATATGATCTTAATTAATTGAGCTAGAATAGCATTATGCAATATTGCATATAATATGTCTAAGACATAAAGAAATATGCATCGGTCTTTTCCTATGAGTCGTGATTTAATAATGTATAAAATCTTGCTCGGGCGTTACGTGGTTATCGGCTCATATTATTCAGTATCTTTTATATTCTAACTGACTGCGACCAGGGTGGGATACCACCTAAAATGATTGTATTTTTAGTCGAACGAACTAATCCCAGTACATTTTCATCGTGGTACTTTTCTTTCGCTCTCTTTTGCTAAACCGCTATGGTACGCGGATGTAAACCCATCAACGCTGGTTGACAAGCGGTTGTGGGAGAAACAGAAAGGTACAGACACACACTGAGACACTCACACATTCACAGAATTCACAGATATAATATATATATATATATATATATACATGCACGCACGCACACACACACTCACACACACACACACACACACACATATATATGCGACTGACTACTTTCATTTTCCGTCTACCAAATCCAATCACAAGGTGTGATCGACCCGAGGATATAGCAGAAATTCACGCGGTGGGACTGAACCCGGGAGCGTGTGGTTGGGAAGCATTCTTCTTACTACACATCCACACCTCCACTTGTATCTATATATATATTGCACATTATTTATATCTATATTTCCTAATATCGATTTTCTTGTTAATTAAAAGTATTACCCGATTTTTTTTTTATCTATATTCAATAATATCGAAAGCCAGCAAAAGAATAATATACTCAGCTAAAAAATAAACGTAGCTTTCTGAAATCATATGAAATGATTATGTCTAACTAGTTTTTCATATAATACCATATAAGGGAATATGATGACAGCTAATCTCCTGAAGGAACCCTATAGAATATGCTCCTGTGGCTTTTCACACTCATGATATAGACTTTCATTGGCAAACGCTAACTTGGTTCAATATTTTTTTTTCAGTGACAGGGTGGTATTGAAAATCGGAATGCGCAGATCGGATAAATGTATCGCAAGACATCTGTACCCGCTGCTTCAAGAATTCTGCCAATTCACAACTTCGGACTTTCAAGTTCTTTGCTCGATATCGAATAATGAAATGCAGTGTTTGCCACACAGCCATATTAACTCAGATTATAAGGCGTAGGAACGAATACCGCCAGGTATTCAATCTAATACTCTACGAAACTACACGAAATCATCATTAAAAAAAATCTACCTTTACAGTCTTTATAGTAAATTGAAATAAATATCAGGCAAGAAACAATCATGAAAGCGATGAAGGAAGATTTTTTCTTCTTTTAAAGAAATGTTGAACAATGACTGAAGGCAAGCGAACGGGAGAACAGAGAAATTAAAATGGAACATAAAGGAAGGCTTCATGTCAAATGATTTCATTGAGGGGCAGATTATTTGAACTACATTTCTGAGAATACAGTTTTAGTCATACGCATGTTATTGAATCAAACATCGCTAACGGATGATGCATTTAATTTTTTGAGTTTTAATAAAACAAATATTTAAGAAATCAACGTGAATTTAACACATTCCTTCTAACAAATTGGTGACGTGAATTTAAAGTAAAGTACATTACAAATCAGTATTAAATATTGGTTTCAAATTTTGCCACAAGGGCAGCAGTTTCGAGGTATATGCTAATTCGTTAACATCGACCTAAGTCCTCAGTTGCAACTTATTTTATCGACCCCGAGCTGATGAAAGGCAGAGTCGACGTCAGCGGGTTATAAACACAGAGCGTAATAGCGGACGAAATGCCGTTAAGTATTTTTCCGGACATGCTACGGATTCAGCAAGCTCGCCGCCTTAAATCAGTTTTAAATATCATCATTATAAAATACCATCAGTATAAAATATTATCATTCTTAAATATCATCAGTATAAAATATCAGTTTTAAATAGCATGAGTATAAAATATCATGCGTATCAAATATCATGAGTATCAAATATCATCAGTTTTAAATACCATTAGCGAATGGGGATTAGATCGCATTACATATTTTTTATCTATTATTAATTACAATAAAATAACTGGAAACATATCTGCATAATTATTTCCCATTAAATTGCATTATTCAATATCTGGCGTCAAGCTGATACTCAGTATAAAACAAAGGTTACTTGTAAACAATCATCTTGAAAAAGAAATTGTTTTGACACGCGATAATTGCTCATACAATTTCTGAACAATAAAACATTCATTTTAATTAAGTTTCCTTATCAATTTATATTTACTGGATTTTTAAACATAGGATTTTATCAATAGCAACATCATAACGTCTATTATTACTACTGACCGAAGTTAATTAATATTATCCAAGACGATCCTAGTAAGTTAATATAGAATTCATCAAGGTACAATACCGGATTAGATTATGTTAGATAAAGTATTGACGTGTAAATTATATCTGATCATTATATATATGTATGTTAATTAATGATAGATAAGAAGGGTAGTCACGATATTAATGATTTGCTAATTATGGAAATATATCATTTGGTTATAACATCATGTTTCGATTATCAAATTATAATTGAATTTACATAATTATCTAACTAAACAATATATGTGCATGAAATTATATACATATATAAATACACACATACGCGTAGGAGTGGCTGTGTCTTAAGTAGCTTGCTTACGAACCACATGGTTCCGGGTTCAGTCCCACTACGTGGCACCTTGGGCAAGTGTCTTCTACTATAGCCTATGTGGGTGGATATGGTAGACGGAAACTAAAAGAAGCCCGTCGTATATATGTATATATATATATGTATGTGTGTATGTATATATGTATGTGTGTATATGTTTGTGTGTCTGCGTTTGTCCCCCAGCATCGCTTGACAACCGATGCTGGTGTGTTCACGTCCCCGTAACTTAGCGCTTCGGCAAAGAGACCAATAATATAAGTACTAGGCTTACAAAGAAGAAGTCCAGGCTCGATTTGCTCGACTAAAGGCGGTGCTCCAGCATGGCCATAGTCAAATGACTGAACCAAGTAAAAGAGTAAGAGAGAAAGTAAAGAGTACACACACATGTAAATGTATGGATATGTATATGCACATACATGCACACACGCACACACACGCCTGTATATATACATGCATACATACGTTATCGCGGGCGCGTGCGTGTATCTGAGTGTGCGTATATATGTGTGTGTGTATGTGTTTGTATACGTGAATAAATGCAATTAGTATTTTGTGTATGACTACACATGTCGCTTAATATTCGGTACCATCACGTGTTTACGTGACCGAGCAGGAAATTACATGTTACACATCGCTGGTAACAATGCGCTTTTGCATTCTCTTAGCCTTCAAATGACACCACTCCCACTGGTTAGGCGACAGAGACAATTTGAAACCAAATATTTTAAAAAAGAAAAAAATCATCTAAAACAAGACATTGAAAGGTATTACCTGAAGAAGTGACACTGTGAAATTGCACCTTTGCGGAATGTAATACAATGCTACGTAATGTTACACAGCAATTTACAAAAACAAAATGGCGATTTTACATTCAAATCCAACGGAAACACGCATATTTCTGACACCCGTATTTCTATAATATACAACGTGTCGAATGGACCGAATATTCATTCGATACAGGCTCGGATGTGCAGGATATCAGGTGGCAGAAAAAATACTTATTTATTTATTACATAGAGGGGACAAACAAGGACAGACATAGGTATTAAGTCGATTACATCGACCTCAGTGCGGAACTGTTACTTAATTTATCGACTCCGAAAGGGTGAAAGGCAAAGTCAACCTCGGCGGAATTTGAACTCATAACGTAACGACAGACGAAATACGGCTAAGCATTTCACCCGGCGTGCTAACGTTTCTGCCAGCTCGCCGCCTTCCAGAAAAATACTATTTCAATTGTTCACGGATTGCTGAGAGTCCATATCTATTTACATGCTTTCTTTTCATTATTTTTGCACCAGTTAGATTGCCTCCATTGTACTGTTACTGGTTGGTTGTCTTCAGTGTGTTTTCGTTGTTCAACCGCACATCTTTGCTTCTTTTCTTCCATTTATCCTGCTTCATTCTTGATATATTTCAGCTATTTTCCTAATTGTTTTGTTTCATTTTCCTTCAAGAACACACACACATTTATATATATATATATATTACATGTGTGTGTATGTGTGATTTACGTGAGTCTGTGTATATACACACGCTATCCTCTTTCACGTATTCATATATATGTACATATATATATATATATATATATATATATATATATATATATATATATGTATATATTATATATATATATATAAATATATGTTATGTATATATATATATATATATACATGTATGTATGTATGTATGTATGTATGTATGTATGTATGTATATATATATAATATATATATATATATATATATATATATATATACATACATGTATATATATATATATGTATATATACGTTAAGCTTATATCAAGAATGAAGTGAATGTAATCGTCAATTAAAAAAAAACATGATTACATCTGTGTGTGATTTAGGGCATTCCGAATAAACTTAATTATAGGAATATTCTTAGATCAACTATCTTATTGTAGGGCGACCAAGATATTTAAAAATTAACTCCGTTCGAATGCATTAAAGGGATATTAAAATTACATTAGTTACTTTCAGGAGGGAATTTAGTGTTCATATATATATATATATATATATATATATATATATATATATATATATATATATATATATATATATATATATATATATACATACATATATATATATATGTATATATATATATATATATATATATATATATGTATGTATATATATATATATATGTATGTATGTATATGTGTGTGTGTAAATATATGTACTTATACACGCACACACACACATATATATATATATATATACATATGGATATATACATATATGTAATTATAAATAAATATATGTGTTTGTGTGTGTGTGTGTGTGTGTGTGTGTATGTGTGTGTGTGTGATCCGCAATGTTTGTCAATAAATTACCTTTATTCAAAGAGAAGCATTTTCCTTTTATTCACTGGTTTCGTTTTTTTCAGATTTTTCGCTTAGATTCACATAATGATTGTGATATAATTATAATTCCTCTAATTGAATCCATTACTTATTCTAAGTTTATTCTCTAATTTTTATCGATATCTGCTCCTTCATTTTTTTTTTAGAATTTTTTTTAATGAAAGAAAATCCCCGTTTGTCATTTCTCGCTGTTGGAATTGCAGCAGTCCAGCGATTCATCTTTTGCAAATCTGATATCAAAAATGGTTTTCTCCCCATATTGCTATATCAAGGAAATGTAGAAGAGGGTGGTCTTCTTTGATTCAGGAAACAATGCATTTCTAAAGATGAGTGCCACGTCTGCGAGAAACAATGTGGAACTGTAACGGTAATGATATTGCTAATTAAACCTTTCACCTTAGATAGTACACTATTTTATATCTCTCTTCACCTGAATTATTCTTTCTAGTTTCTTCTCTCTCCTCTATATTAATATTTTATATCGATCTCTCGTAATCATTTTTCCATGTAATCATTCTCTCTATATCAAAAGCTATATCCTTTTCTACTCAAGGCAGGAGGCCTGAAATTTGGGGGGAGGGGTCAGTTGATTAGATAGATCCCAGTACGCAACTGGTACTTAATTTATCGATCCCGGTAGGACGGAAGGCAAAGTCGACTTCATCGGAATTTGATCAAATGCTATATCTTTGGCTATTCTCCTCGCTGACATTCTTTTCCACTATCTCTTCCTCTCACTCGCTCTTTCTCTCTCTCTCTCTCTCTCTCTCTCACACACACACACCCTCTCTCGCTCTCTTTCTCACTCTTCCTCTGTTTCTGAAAAACTCTTTTTCCTTAATCTTATTTGTTTCTTTCGCAAAGAACTCTCTCCCTCTCTCTATCTCATATTAATCAATATATCTCTACCGTACACTTCCTTCTCTCTGTATTTTTGCAATGTTTTCTCACTCTGTCTTTCTATATTTCTCTTCCCCCTCTCTATCCATCTATCTATCTATCTAGCATTCTGTCTGTCTGTCTATCACAGTCTTCTTCATTCTTCTCTTCTTACTCCCTCTGCATATTTATACCTCTTGCCATCTATACTTGTCTCCCCTCTTTCTTTCTTTCTCTCTCTCTCTTTCTAGCCTTCTGTCTGTCTGTCTGTCTGTCTAACACTGTCGTCTTCATTCTTCCCTTCTTACTCCCTCTGCATATTTATACCTCTTGCCATCTATACTTATCTCCTCCTCTCTCTTCCCCTCTCTGTCTCTCCCTCTCCCTCACTCTGTGTGTCTCTTCCTTCTCTTACTTTTGCCTGCTATTTCTCTTTCCTTTCCCACTACCATTCCCATTCTCTTTATATCTCTGTCTATGTCTCTCATTTTTTCTTCTTACTTTAGCAAGAAACAGAATATTTCTCTGTTAAACGAACTGACTGACTGAAATGAAATAATGTAAAAATGAAAAAAAAAAACGAAACAAAAGAGACAACAAAACATAAAAATGAATAGAAAACCATCAGACAAGTATTTACTAAACTAAACAAGTGATAATTAAAAAAAATGGCGTTCATACTTATAGTGCAGCATTACTTGTAGTGAAAGAATAATAAGTGCAGCTGCTAAAATAAATCGGTCAAATATAATGATTACGATTCTTCGTTTTTAGATTAATGCATAGTAAGGTATCAAGAACGGAACAATTGAAATGTTGTGATTTGAAAAGCGGCTGCTGTAATATTCGTTGCTGAGCCATCATAGAGACTTGTTCGAAGATTTGTTTGTGTTTTAATGTGTGTTCACATCTAGGGCACCTTTTTAAAGCCAATCGCAGTATTTCAATTGTATTTTACCATAGTGACTCAAGAAAAATATAATGTGTGGTAGAATTTGTCGGCGGGTTTTGAGTTCAGGTAGTTAAACAAAAAAAACAAACAAACAGTGTAATAGAATATATCACAGATATCTTTTCATACGCCCTAAGGACTCTATCAATCAGCGGCTTTGTTGGTAATTTTCAATTAAATCATTTATATTTAGTTATGATACAGTTATTGCTGGTCTGTGGTAAAATGGGGTAAAATTAATAACGTAACAAAATGGACAAAACGAATGAATTCGGAAATAGTAGACAATATCGACAAATGCTTATGCAACTTAATCTAATAAGGAGATAAATGCCTCGTCTTACACTACAGCACTATGATTACACGAAGATTTGTAATCTGGATTCGTGCATTTTCGATAGCAGACGACAGCTTTACGCATACAAATATAGTTAAATCCCTGTAGAAAAATCAAATATGTACCTAAATATAAGCAGGCATATGGAAACGTGTTTATGTGTGTGTGTGTGTGACTCTGTGTGCTTGTCTATATATGAATATATATTTATGTTGTGTGTCTTCTCATGGTTTTTGAATTTCACAAGTCGTCCGGAAATTATGACTCAAGTATAATACGACATTGAACAATACAGCCTCTCCGAATGAAGCGCATAAACCATTTGTTATAAGTGTAAGTACTTAGAATATATTTAACTCTTAGAAACGTGTTCAAATATATTTATATAAGCACAGAGATTGAGGTAGATTACCAGTGTATGCTTACCTGCACGTATTTGTTTGCTATCCAAGTGTCAATCTTGTTCTATTGATTGTAAGGACTCGATAAATGTCGCTACAATACGAAAGTAACGCGTGATAAAACTATAAAATGAGAATAACTTTGTATAAAACATTTATTTCCATTAAGAAATATGTATTTGCAAGCACATGTTTGTCTGGGTAGGAGGTCAAATATATGTGTAGCATTGGGACTTAGGCTGATAGCAATCTGTAACAAATTGTTTTCGTGTTACTAGAATGGTAACAGTACCTGTATTTATATAAATGTTTGTGTAAACATATACATGTATTTATATGAATCAATTTAGCGTTTTGGAAGTTGTAAACTCGAAGCATATATAAAGCAATAAATAATGACGTGTAAATATTGGATTAAATATCCTTTGGATTGAATAATTTGAAGGCCTACAGATATTTACACGGAATTATTTATAGTTTTGCATATGACTCGAGTTTCAATGTTGCAAAGTAATTATTTCTCACATTCTCGAGATGTCCACATTATCATGGCTTCACTAATATAAATATATCCGTGCATATATATAAGCATAAAGAGGATGAAATGGAACAATAAATTTAGAATATTTCAAATCATTTTAATTGAAAGACACATAACAGATATATGTATGTATATAATATATATATATATATATATATATATATATATATAGTTAATCCAAACATGAAAACACAAAGAAAGAACACAACAACGCGAGGACGTGGAACAAATATAGTATTATTGGACGCTCAGAAAGGAAGGGAAGAAGGAGGGTTTTACGTTTCGAGCGGAGCTCTTCGTCGGAAACATAGGAGAAGGAAAGATCCAGAGAAGGGAAGATGGAGGAAAAAAATCGCCACCAGTACACACGCGGTCACATTTTGAAATATATATATATGCATGTATGTATATATGTATGTATGTATGTATGTGCGTGTGTCTATGTACGTGTGTATATGTGTATATTAATACCTTTGTGTTTGCGCTTGCTGATCACTCCGATTCACAATTGGTGTTGTTTTAATTACGTCCTCTTAATCTAGCGGCTCTGCGAAAGTAACCAAAATAATAACTATCAGACGAATAGGAGAAAAAAATAAGTACTTGGGGGTCGGTTTGTTTGAGTAATCCATTGAAGCCCATCAACCAATAAAATTTCAAAGATTCTATGAAACACGAAATGCTCGAAAAATGGTTTATTAGTTTTTCTTTTAAGAGTATAAGTTAAGAAAAATATCATCACCCAACGCGCTGACTTTCATGTGAAGTCTTGAAAAATGGAAGCATTATTTTCATGTTGTAGACATTACGGAATTACAATCTGCAACAGTCTTACGAAATTCTAAATTTTGCTTTGAAGAATTTAAAGAATAATTTCAAAAAATAAACAGCAACGTTAAATCCAATTCTTCATAAATATATTTTCATATCAAGAACATGATAAAGAAAAAACATGGTGTAATGGTTTTATTAGTTCTTAAAGTATTGGATATATATATATCTTCAGAGATGGAAACAATAGTACTGTGTGTTGCTTTACATTCCAAAAGTATACAGATATGTTCCATCAACGTTATAAGGATTTAAATGCAAGTATGAATACAGAATCTTTGTTATATATTTCTACAGTTTTATTCTTAATCTTGTATTATGTTCGTAGAAGCATCGATATTTATTCTGATGCGAAACAGATCAAAAATATTTAACACTAAATAATTTCTCATTACACTAAAATTAGTTTTAAAATTCCAGATTCTGAATCTCTCGTGGTATTTAAAAATTGTTTACAAAAAATGCTTAAGGAGAGTTTTAGAAATCTACGCTTAAACGAATACTCTCTCTCTCTTTTACTCTTTTACTTATTTCAGTCATTTGATTGCGGCCATGCTGGAGCACCGCCTTTAGTTGAGCAAATCAACCCCGGGACTTATTCTTTGTAAGCCAAGTACTTATTATATCGGTCTCTTTTGCCGAACCGCTAGGTGACGGGGACGTAAACACACCAGCATCGGTTGTCAAGCAATGCTAGGGGGACAAACACATACACACACATACACATATATATATACATATATACGACAGGCTTCTTTCAGTTTCTGTCTACCAAATCCACTCACAAGGCATTGGCCGGCCCGCGGCTATAGCAGAAGACACTTGCCCAAGATGCCACGCAGTGGGACTCTACCCGGAACCATGTGGTTGGTTAGCAAGCTACTTACCACACAGCCACTCCTGCGCCTATCGATCATAAATTCAATATGGTTCTGTTTTTCTAATCGTGCGGCTATGCACAACCATGCACAACACATAATATTAGTCAGGAGATATGTATCCCACGGATAAAGTACACATTTTATTATACTACATTATTTTTATTACACCGCATTTATCTCTCGTGGATCACGTGACGCTTCCATTTTTTATTATTTTTTTGCAATTTGCTTTTATTGTTATTTTAATTTTAAGTTTAATATTTCTATTATAGGTAATTTTCTAGATGGTGTAATTTAATTGTTCGTTTGAATTGATAAAAGGTGTTTTTATCCTAATTTATTATATATATATATATATATATATATATATATATATATATAATATATATATATATATATATACAATATGTTACATTACTCGGTAGTCAAGATAAAACTCTGAGTTTCAGATGCCGAAGTGGAATCCACAACACCATCTCTTCGGTTATCTGGCTATTTGAAAACGTTATGAAAAATACCGTTAAAAATGAAGGGAAATTACTCTGTTATAACTCTGCTTTGCCTGCGTACTTATACATCGCTCGCATTTTTCGTCATAAAAATTATATAAAAATACATAAAAATATATAAAAATATATAAAAATATATAAAATCTTCTTGGGACATAACACAGAAAGCATGTTCTATCCGTTTTCTTTAGGGGACCAAAAACGTAACAGAAATTTAGTCACATGTGGGCATGATCCGAAAAGCTCTGTCCTTGTATTTAGACATGTGGTAGGGTCTAAGCTGCTTTTCCAGATAAGCCATCTCTCCATGTCGCATAAACCGCACCTTCCGCTGCCGTTAGTATAGGGCTTACATCTGGCCAAAATCTTCCATTGTATGTTATAATCGACACCTTTATCTCTTAAAGACCAAATATGATTGGATAATTGTGTCGCTTTTCTTTTGTTCCAGTGCCTAAAGCTCAAAGTGTGGTTATTGAACCTGGCCTTGAAATTACGCCCCCTTACTCACCCGAGGTGGCCTTCAATATAGGTAAATATTTCCTAGCACTGATAGATAGACATTTTCCAGTTAACCATGCTTATAGGAAACTCTTTAATAGACACAATTTAAAAATTAGTTTTAGTTCAACTACCAATTTTAAAAACATAATCAATCATAACATACAAAAAACACAAGAAGAAAACAGCTGTTCATGCAGGAATAAAGAATTGTGCCCGCTAAATGGAGCTTGCATGTCCAAGACCATCATATATGAAGCTACCGTAAACTCTATAACCACTAAAGACGCCGTTTCGACGAAGAAATACGTGGGCCTGACAGAGGGTAATTTCAAGGCCAGGTTCAATAACCACACTTTGAGCTTTAGGCACTGGAACAAAAGAAAAGCGACACAATTATCCAATCATATTTGGTCTTTAAGAGATAAAGGTGTCGATTATACATACAATGGAAGATTTTGGCCAGATGTAAGCCCTATACTAACGGCAGCGGAGGTGCGGTTTATGCGACATGGAGAGATGGCTTATCTGGAAAAGCAGCTTAGACCCTACCACATGTCTAAATACAAGGACAGAGCTTTTCGGATCATGCCCACATGTGACTAAATTTCTGTTACGTTTTTGGTCCCCTAAAGAAAACGGATAGAACATATTTTTATATATTTTTATATATTTTTATGTATTTTTATATAATTTTTATGACGAAAAATGCGAGCGATGTATAAGTACGCAGGCAAAGCAGAGTTATAACAGAGTAATTTCCCTTCATTTTAACGGTATTTTTTCATAACGTTTTCAAATAGCCAGATAACCGAAAAGATGGTGTTGTGGATTTCCACTTCGGCATCTGAAACTCAGAGTTTTATCTTGACTACCGAGTAATGTAACATATTGTATAGATAAATTTCCTCTATTTACATAATATTGAGGTCTCTTTCTTTCTTTTGTTATCTTACCGTTTTATCAATATATATATATATATATCTATATATATATATATTATATTATATTGTGTGAAATTTGATTTAGTATTTCTAAATTAAATTTTTCCCTGTAAGTTGGGATTTATTTTCCCTCAAATAATAATTATATATATATATATATATATATAGATATATATATATTATATATATATATATATATAATATATATATATTTTTATATTTTACTTGTTTCAGCCCTCGGATTATTACATGCATTAAAAAACAAGAAAAACAGACAAGAAAAAACACAACAAACTGAGAACGTAGAACATGCAGAGTAGTATTAAGGCGCTCAGAGAAAGAAAAGAGTGGTTCTTTTATGTTTTGACAATAGCTCTACTTTGGAAACAGGGCACATAGGAAAGTCGAAATAAAGAGGAAGAAGGATAGAGAAATTCGCCAACAGTCCACGCGTACTTACAGCTTTGATATATATATATATATATATATATATATATATATATATATATATATATATATATATGAGGGAATATTATGCCAAACTTACAGGGAAAAATTCAATTTAGAAATATTGAATATTGAATTGATTTTACTGTTATCATTTCTTAATATATTGTTATTTTGCACATTACTTAATCATTGGTATATATTTTATCTTACATTTACTCTTTCTATAAGATGTAATTTTTTTCTAAATGTTATAATTTAATATTTTCATTATTGAATTGATAAAAATGTGTTTTTCTAATAAGTATATATATAGTTGTCAAAGTGTTAGCTTACTGCCTATTACCAGGTTTGATTTAGACGTCAACCTCGGATATAAAAAGATGTTTAAAATACTTCTATTTGTGATTTCTTTCTATCGTAACCTTTAATACTTAATGCCACTTGAGAATAAATGTCGTAGGCTATACTGTATCCAGAATGTTTATGCTTAAAGCCATGTCTTCCTGAAGCTAATGACATGACATCCATTGCAATACCTCTGTTAACAGTGCGTTATCTTTTGTATCGTGTCTCTTCGTTTAAATATTTCCAAAATGCTGTCTGAAACAATATTCTGTTGCACACCACTGTTAGTTTTTGTAATGTATAGCCCACGGTAAAACAATTCATATCGTGTATTTCAATATTTCTTTATTTGCTGTCTTGAACATTTTATACATACACATATGCAAATATATATATTATATATATATATATATACATATATATATATTTGTATATATGTATGTATGTATATATGTATGTATATATATGTATATATATATATATATATATATATATATATATATGTATATATATATATAAGTGTGTATGTATGTATGTATATATATATATATATATATGTATGTATATATATATGTATGTATCTATCTATCTATCTATGCACACATATATATTCTCGCAGTTTGCCTCCGCTCATTCGCTTTGTTGAATGCCATCTTGTTAATTTATGTGAAGGAATTCGCGTTTATTTTTTGCTTGTTTCTCTTCCTTTCCGCGATAACAGCTCTGACGTTTCTCTTCTTTCCACTGCTGTGGTATCTTTTTGTGAGATTTTAAACACGAAGAACAAAGAGGTATTAAAGTAAAAGCAGAAAAATAAACTTGTTTAGTCACGATTAATTATCAAATATCAAATTGTTTTACGAATATTAGTGTTTTTTACTCTAGTTTCTTTATTAGTTTATAAGTTCATCAAGACAGACTTCTACGAGCATAGGAACACATACAAACGACAATGAGCATTGCTTTAAAGAAAATGAAGACTGTGCATACAGATAATGATCATGGTATGTATCAAATATTTCCAGCAAATTCTTTAACATAAATATACGACAGATATACCAGCATTTTAAAACCTTATTCGCACAATACTAACTCCTGCATACAATCTATAATGCAGCACTTTCATATGTACGTGTGGTTATATATATATATATATATATATATATATATATATATAATTGTAAAGAAAGAGGAGAGTAGTGAATTATATATATAAAATTCTACTTTCCTGTCGAAAAGAAGTGAGGAGTAGAATTAAAGCTGAAGTGGTTTTATGTAAAGCAGAGGCCAAATGTTTAGTTTTTCAATACTTATTTTCGCAAAATATTCTTTCAAACAAGGATAAGATTCACATTCTAAAGTTAACTTTGCGTAAAGATTGCAATCGAAATTAGAAAAGTAGATAATGTAATTACACAGACACAGACACACACACACACACACACACATATATATATAATATATACACACACACACACACACATATATATATAATATATATATAATATATATATATATATATTATATATATATATATATATATAATATATATATATACATATATTATGAGAATTTACAAAAAGACGAAGACGGGCGTGTAAACAACAAACACATGTATTAGTTTAACGCTCGGGAAATGAGAAAGTATTTTACGTTTCGAGCTCTCCCACGGAAGGGGCTCTCCCACAGGAAGGAATCTATATATATACATATACATACATATATATATATATATATATATATATATATATATATATATATATATATATATATATTATATATATATACGTATGTATATATATATATATCGGTCTGTGACCTCGTGTGTATCTCGTGTATATATATATATAAATTAATAATAAATATTAGGGAATAAATCCAAACTTACAGGGAAAAATCAGATTTATGATTGAATCCAATTTTATAGTAAAATATTATATTATATTAAATTAGAGATAAAACTACTATTAGGCGAATCAAACAATGAAAAACTTAAGCCAATACATAAAATTAATTAATTTATATTATTTTAAATATATATTAAAAGTATTAATAGTTTAATAAAAGATAATCTTTTATTAAACTATTAATACTTTTAATATATATTTAAAATAATATAAATTAATTAATTTTATGTATTGGCTTAAGTTTTTCATTGTTTGATTCGCCTAATAGTGATTTTATCTCTAATTTAATATAATATATGCATATATATATGTATGTATATATATATGTATATATATATATATATAATATATATATATATTATATATATATATAGCATTAATAAAAGAGGAGATGAAATGTGTAATTAATTTTATTGGGTACAACTCTCTTAGACCCATAAATCTACGGATAACAATAAGCAATCAAAAGTCTGCCGGTGCTTTACTCAGCTTCCATTTATACATTTTGGACAATTTCTCTATTATATATATATATATATATATACAATGCGAGGACGTAGAACAAGTATAGTGTTATTGGACACTCAGGAAAGGTCCAAGGAAGAGAAGACGGAGAAAGAAAATCGCCAACGATACACACTTTCCGTTTTTCTGTCGTCTTCTTTTTCTGTTTTTTTTTCTTTTGGCCAGTTATAAAATTGTAACTTAAAAACTGATAATTTCATTCCGTCAAGGTGTGCACGCTGATTGCTCTCGTTCATACTTTACTTTTAAATTTCTATAATTTTGAATTTTTATCACTTCTTATTTTGAACTTGACAAATACAGACTTACAACTGAAATATCGTTCAACCAGTAACATATCTTACAATCGAATCGTGCCCTTCGTCTTGACTATTATTGTTATTGTTATTATCATTCTTCTTCTTCTTCTTCTTATTATTATTATTATTATTATTATTATTATCATTATTATTACTACTACTACTACTACTACTAGTAGTAGTAGTAGTAGTAGTAGTAGTAGTAGTAGTAGTAGTAGTAGTAGTAGTAGTAGTAGCAGTAGTATCATTGATGATGATTTGACTCAGGCGCGTTCTTTTTCTTGGTAGAATGTATGTGATAAGAGAGTTCTGTAATCTTAGCTATCCACAAGCTTTCAGTAGCCTTTCAAGTGTTGGAAACACTATTGTTAATCTTTATTGTCCCTAACAAGCAAAGTTTCTATAGAAGCTATACTGGACATTCTACTCCAATCTCCTTCAAGAATTTGTCGATATATTTGGTTACAGTTTGCAATGCACCAATTGTTACATGCACAACTTCTAAGGTGTTCATAATCGAAATTATTATTGTGACAAATATAAGAGAAATAAATAGAAGTATACGAAAACTAATGACAACTTTTATGAGAGTAATAATAATGGCTTCAAATTTTAGCACAAGACTGGCAATTTCAGAGGGGGAGTTAGGTCGATTTCAACGACCCTTCTACTCAACTGCTACTTATTTACTCGAAACGGAAAGGATGACAAGTAAAGCAAACTCGGTAAAATTTGAACGTAAAAAGTGAAGACTGACAAAATGACGCAAATTATTTCATTTCGCCTGTATTGCTAACGATTCTGCCAGCTCACTGCATTTATGAGAATATTAATAATCCTTCCTACTATAGGCACAAGGCCGGAAATTTGGGGGGAGGGGGAAGACGATTGCATCAACCCTAGTGCTTGACTGGTACTTAATTTATCGATCCCCGAAAGAATAAAACGTAAAGTCGACCTCGACGGATTTTTTATCTCAGAACGTAACGGCAGACGGAATACCTATTTCTTTACTACCCACAAGGAGCTACACACAGAGGGGACAAACACGGGTAGATAAACAAATTAAGTCGATTGTATAGACCCCAGTGCGTAACTGATACTTAATTTATCGACCCCGAAAGGATGAACGGCAAAGTTGACCTCGGCGGAAATTGAACTCAGAACGTAGCAGCAGACAAAATACGGCTACGCATTTCGCCCGGTGTGCTAAAATTTCTGCTAGCTTGCCAGATTACAAGAGTAGTAATAATATTAGTAGCATTTATTGAAAATGGTTTTTGGTTCCAGTACAAAGCGAGAAGATCCGAAGGGAAGTAAGCTTGTCGATACCGTCGAATCCAGTTTTAGAATAGGACTTCAAGTTATCAATCCTGGATGGATGAATGACAAAAATGTCCACGAGGGGTTTCGAAATCAGAACGTAAATAATAAACAAATGTGTATATAGAGCAGAAGGAAATATACTTGTCATGACATGTTGCTAGGCTTTTCTCGTTCAATGTTACCGTGCATCTATTCTAAGAATCTGCCATTGCAATCGAATGATATTTTTACATTCTTCAATAATATCCGTTTAATCCGAAACGGATCTGGTTTGGGATTAACTGATTATACGATTGCACATTTGTGTATTAAATAGCCATTATATTCAATGCCATTACGACGTTTATTTGCATTCGGTCTCTCAGGTTAAATGATTTTCAATATGTATATATATATATATATATATATAGATACACTGGAACGCATTAACTGTTTCTTAAGCATTAGAGCTTGTAATGCAGGCCATTGGGGACGTTTCTCTTTTGACCCTCTAATAAAAGTGAATTCCCTAATGATGTTTAGTAATCTGAAGAAGATTTATATCGACAACACCTTACCCGTCCTTGTGACATGTTGCTAAACTAAAGATGAAAATAACATTTTGGTGATGAATGTCACTTATAAATTTCTGAAAGGTGGTAACTAAGAGGAACGATACACTGCTTTGCTAATCCTGTAGACACATTATGTACAGTTAATGTAGTTAATCTGAAACAACGTGACGTAATCCGATCCATCAACTAGCATTGATATGCAATGAAAATATGAATTTCAAAGTTTTGCACAAGGCCAGTAATTTCAGTGGAGGAGTGCTCAATTGGTACATATTTTATCGAGCCCCATTGGATGAAAATTAAAATCGACATCTGCTGAATTTGAAACCAGATCGATATAATGCGTTTATATCCAGGAGTGGTAAGTCCTGCCAAGACAATGAAAATATTATTTTCTACTCTTGACACAAGGCCCGACATTTTGGGGGAGGGGACCAGTCGATTAGATCGACCCCAAAACGCAACTGGTACTTAACATATCGACCAAAAAGGATGAAAGGTAAAGTCGACCTCCGCAGAATTTGAACCCAGAGAGTAAAAACAGACGAAATACCTATTTCTTTACTACCCATAGGGGACTAAACACAGAGGAGACAAACAAGGACAGACAGACGGATTAAGTCGATTATATCGACCCCAGTACGTAACTGGTACTTATTTATCGACCCCGAAATGATGAAAGCAAAGTTGACCTCGGCGGAATTTGAACACAGAACGTTATGGCAGACGAAATACAGCTAAGCACTTCGCCCGGCGTGCTAACGTTCCTTATTTCTTTATTGCCCACAAAGGGCTAAACATAGAGGGAGACAAAAAAGGATTAACAAGGACAGACAACCAAGGAGAGACATGCCGGACAATATATGTGGGATCTACCCGCCAGTCGACACATAAATTTCAAGCATGTAACTATTGATTGTTACGGTAGTAGATAAAACACATCACATATTTCAATCCGGATTACTTTATATACACAGGAAACAATTATTAACTTGTTTTGTGAAAGTGTACGGGATATAACTCTTTTTACTTTACTTGCTTCAGTCATTTTACTGCGGCCATGCTGGAGCACCGCCTTTAGTCGAGCAAATCGACCCCGGGACTTATTCTTTGTACGCCCAATACTTATTCTATCGGTCTCTTTTGCCGAACCGCTAAGTGACGGGGACGTAAACACACCAGCATCGGTTGTCAAGCAATGCTAGGGGGGGACAAACACAGACACACAAACACACACACACACACACATATATATATATATATACATATATACGACAGGCTTCTTTCAGTTTCCGTCTACCAAATCCACTCACAAGGCATTGGTCGGCCCGGGGCTATAGCAGAAGACACTTGCCCAAGATGCCACGCAGTGGGACTGAACCCGGAACCATGTGGTTGGTAAGCAAGCTACTTACTACACAGCCACTCCTGCGCCTATATATTTCTAAATAAAAAAAAACACCACCTAGTTTTGAATAACCGTTGAAATTACTGGTCTTCTTACAATGTTATTGATTGTTTAAAAGATGTCTTGTATCGCAAATATTCTCAAAATATATTTCTCTCACAATGCTTATTTAAATGACCATTTCTATCTCAAAATAAAGCTATATGATAAGATTTAAGGTATAAAATTTCATCATAAACTTCTTGTCACGCAAGATTATACTTGACTTCATCGGAATCCAAGAAACATATGTTCCATTATGACTAATTCATTATTCTAGTGAATTTGTGTCTACTTAACGGTTATTGAGTTCCACTGTCTGCCTTAGTTCCCGCAGGATAGACATTTCTCAACACCCGTGGCAGTGAAGTTCTTATGGAAACAAGAAACTATCAACAAATTTTCTGACCTTCTTTGTATATCTCATAAATTATGAACTCTACAAGACATCATCATATGCCAAATGAAGTGAATATTGAGAAAACTTAATTCAATTACGTCTCTGAATTGCTATTCTTCAACCGACTCTCCTAAGGCATGAAGTACGCAGCATCTGCTCCATATTATACGGCAAATCACTCATATATTCACTAATAATTGCTTGCTTGTATAGAAATGTGACGGAGATGGAAGCATTATTTTAGTATTAAATTTCTGATTTTGTTTTCAGTTCAGATTGCACAGGGGTCGATTGTGTATTGCCTCTGCTGGAGCATTCTGAAATAAATACAAGCCAGTGTTATTTCTATTGTTTTCAGAACTAATCCCAAACTGTCTTCGCTTCGTCACTCTAACCATCTAATACAAATCAAGAGAAATATCTGTGTAGTTCTTTAAGACAGTGGTGTGTGATGGAGATCATGTTCCATCGATTTCTTCCAATTCAAAGAACATGCACAGCCTTGTGTTTCGTTTCGTAACAAAATGATGATGTTCGAACTGGCATTTAAAAAATAGATACTAAGGTTGATTTCATTTACTAAAACTTTCATGGCCGTGCTCCATTACTGTTGCGGCCCTCTCACCGAAGCTAGCATAAACGCAATATGCTCATCTTTTGTAAGACAATTTAGTTTATCTCTTTCTAAGGCGGCGAGCTGGCAGAAATGTTAGCACGCCGGGCGAAATGCTTAGCTGTATTTCGTCTGCCGTTACGTTGTGAGTTCAAATTCCGCCGAGGTCGACTTTGCCTTTCATCCTTTCGGGGTCGATAAATTAAGTACCAGTTACGCACTGGGGTCGATGTAATCGACTTAATACCTATGTCTGTCCTTGTTTGTCCCCTCTATGTTTAGCCCCTTGTGGGTAATAAAGAAATAGGTATTTCGTCTGTCTTTTATGTTTTGAGTTCAAATTTCGCCGAGGTCGACTTTGCCTTTCATCCGTTTGGGGTCGATAAATTAAGTACCAGTTGCGCACTGTGGTCGATATAATCGACTTCATCCGTTTGTCTGTCCTTGTTTGTCCTTTCTGTGTTTAGCCCCTTGTGAGTAGTAAAGAAATAGGTATTTCGTCTGTCATCACGTTCAGAGTTCAAATTCCGCCGAGGTCGACTTCACCTTTCATCCTTCCATGGTCGATAAAGAGGATGAACTGCAAAGTTGACCTCAATTGAATTTGACCTCAAAACATAAAGACAGATGAAATGCCGCTAAGAAACTTGCCCGGAATACGTCGACCTCGGCGGAATTTGAAATCAGTACGTAAAGAAAGATGAAGTACCGCTAAGCATTTCACCCGGCGTGCTAACTATTCTGCCAACTCACCGCCTTGATTTTATTAATAACAAACTTACACATGTGTATTTTGTTACTGATAGCCAGCCAGTCACAATATGATAATAATGTAGAATTACTAAAATAATGATAGTTTGTTGTATTACTTACTTGGCGTATTTTTATTCAGAATAGTAATGGCTGATTAAATTTGTATCACGATCTCATCATCTTTCTAGAATGACGCGCTTCATTTGTTTACTTTTACGGCATGTCACGCTACTATCTTAATGGCTTTTTCTTTTTACTTAATTGCTTTTAATACTCTAAATTATATTACTAAGCGAAAGTGAAAGTAGCAGAGAAAATTTTCTAATCTAGTATACCATTTCATGTATAACATAACATTTTTGTAACTTCATTTTCTTTCATATAATTAACTCAAAACTAATCTTGCTATGTCATAAGCTTGCACAGAAATACCATACTTACTAAGTAAATGAAAAAAAGAAAAAAATATATCCGCATGATTTTATATATTTATTATTTATGATTAGGTTGAAGAAAAATAAAATAAGCAAGGCCGCCATTGAGAATTTTGAGCGAAATCTCATTATGAATTTTTAAAAAACTGAAAGTGTATTTATTCATATATTCTCAGTTCTAAGTTTTCCTTCGTAAGTTTTCCGTAATTTTATTTCTGCGTATGTTCGAGTTCGTGCCATTGTGTACAAGCGTGTGAATGTAAAAATTTATATTTTCATTTGTGTATTTAAACATGTGACGTTTGGATATGTCTATATAATGCTGAAATAGATCGTGGATAATTTGATTTCGAGACACGCGCGCACGCACCTACACACCGACACATAAGCACACGCGTGGATATTTATAAGGTCATGGATTTCAAAATTCTTCGTTATTAAATGCTATTCTTATGAGGTTGCTTAGGAAAGAAATTTAAGTTGTGCGTTTAGTTTTGTCAATAATATATCAAATTATTTAATAACACTAGCAGAACGCGACAAATGAAATAATAAAAATGTTTAAAGTTCTCATGAAAGTACGTTTGTGCACGAATAGAACTAAAATTATTTATTATTATCCTGTTGTTATTGCTTAGTCAGCAAAAGGGTGTGTGACATACCCGTGTAGCACAACACTAATGAGAACAATTATATACATCACTGACACTAGAAAGTTGACATCTGAAACAAATATTGGAAAATTATGGTGAACCAAGAGAAATCGCGACCTTGATAGTAAAAGACGAGAGAGTATTTTGTCTGCTGAGTGATGACGTTGGAGGGGTACATTAGAAGTTAAGACCTGAAGAGAAATGTGTGTGTGCGTCAGTTGTTGTGTCTGGGTGTGATATGAACTTACTTCTTCTGAGGGGACAAAGATTATTATAGTAGAGGTAGATGAATGCGGTGAGCTGGCAGAAACGTTAGCACGCCGGGCGAAATGCGTAGCCGTATTTCGTCTGCCGTTACGTTCAGAGTTAAAATTTCCTCCGAGGTATATATATATATACATATGAATGTATATACATATACATATATATATGTATCTATATGTATATATATGTATGTATATACATATATATATATATATACATATTTATATATATGTATGTATATATATATATATATATATATATACGTATGTATGTACACATATATATGTTTATGTGTGTATGTATATATATATATATATATACGACGGCCTTCTTTCAGTTTACGTCTGCCAAATCTACTCACAAGGCTCTGGTCGGTCCGAGACTATAGTAGAAACCACTTGCCCAAGGTGACACGCAGTGGGACTGAACCCGGAGCTATGTGGCTGTTGAACAAGTTATACACCATTTGGATGAATGAAAGATTTGAGCAGCTAAACATCGTTTGATATTTCGTATTCATTTTGTTTCATACAAAAATACGCGCGTCTCTAATTATTAACTACAAGTATTTGCATATACATGCTTATCTATACACCGATATGTGTACAATGGTGTTTACGTATATACTTAATTTGGAAGAGAATATTTACAGACAACTGCTTGTCTTGAAATATATAGATTCCATATTGATATTATAATAATTTTCAGAAGTACTCGAATATGTTGCTGTTTCTCGCTCGTCTCCAAAACCTGGGTTTCTCAATCAAACTAAGTAATCAACTAACACGAACCTGACAAATGCTTTACAAGACAAATATTTAACTTTTTACCGTTTTTTATTGTATAAATTCAATGAATGGCACTTTGTTTTGGTGTGATTTTGTGAAAAATACATACGCTATTTATTAGAAAGTATACAAATAGTTTGAAAATAAATATAATATCTAGGCTTACATGCATCAGTACATAAAGCTGTAGGTTCCTAAACACACACTTGTAAATATTATTTAAATAAAAAATAAATCTGACAAATTTGACAAATAGTAAAGCAATTTATCTCAGGGACGAATCACAAATAATATGTCCCTAATGTAAAGATGTTGAAATAAAAAGAGCATATCTACTGAAAGCTAAAACTTAGAGGCAAATTCGGTAAAAATTGTAATTCGGATAAACGTGTAGATATATAATCAATGGCCTCATGTTCATTTGATTTCTAATCTTATTTGACATATATGGATATTGTAGTGGAAAATAGAACCGAAAGGATGACAAATACAAAGAACTACACCCACATGAAAAAAACATGATGTTTTGTAAATGGATGTATACTTTGTACGATGTGAATCATGTCATGACAAGTTCGTTGGAAATGTCAACGTGTCATTAACTTTGTAGCGGTGATATGACATTAGAGAAACGATATATAATGCAGTTAGTATAGAGAGCAGAACACGAAGGCGATCGACATCATAAAACATGATTTTTACATATGTAAACTACAACCCGACATTCGCTTATGCACCTACACATGCAAACGTATATATTTCTATACAAAGGCACTTACTCACATACACTTATATATACGCACACGCACACACACTCATACACATGCGCATGTACTTGCGTAGACAAACAGACACACATTGATACATAATTATACAAACAACCATTCTTATACAGACCGAAATATATATGCAAACATACGTATACAGCTGTGAAATATAGAAATGTCGTCTTTCAATCAGCTGAAGAATTTTCACAAACACACAAATATATACATACCTGTGTGTGTGTATGCAATATGTGAGTTATGTGTGTAAGGAATATAATGATTTTAGCTTTGCTTTTCCTTGAGGCTGGTCAGACTGGAGCAATTCCGAGTGTAACCAGCCGAAATTGCACAGATAATCTGGAACTCCACTGAGGAAAAAAAACTCTGATTGACACATCCATGTTTTTTCTTGTCCCTTTTTGTATCATCTAACTGTCTGGATGATTTGCATTCTTGTCCCATTTTAGGTATTCCTTCATATATACATACATACATACATACATACATACATACATACATACTTACATACATACATGCATACATACATACATACATACATACATACATACATACATACATAAATACATACGTACATAAATACATACATACATACATACATAAATGCATACATACATACATACATACATACATACATATATACATAAATGCGTACATACATACATACATACATACATATATACATAAATGCATACATACATACATACATACAAACATATATATACATACATACATAAATGCATACATATATACATACATACATATATACATAAATACATACATACGTACATACATACATACATACATACATATATACATACGTACATAAATACATACATACACACATAAATGCATACATACATACATACATAATGTTCGTCCTTCGGTTCGAAGATGACCAACTGACATCATCTGATGGAACTGCCGCCATGAGACCGGAGGTGGCTGGTGAGGCCAATCCGGGCAAGGAAGCCCCTCCCACAGGTGGGGCAGAAGTGGGTAGGGGCAGTGCTACTGGTGCAGGCGGCTCTGACTTTACGCATCTGACGTTTCTGCTCCGCTGACCGAATCCGTCCCTCCTCGGCTGTCCCTGCTCCCACGGTGATTGCGCTGCGCCAGGATGAGCGGTTGGCAGCAAGTGTCTCCCAGGTCTCTGTTCCGATGGAGAAGTCTTTGAGAGAGACCTTGAGACTATCCTTGTAGCGCTTTTTCTGCCCTCCGACTTTGCGCCATACATACATACATACATACATACATAAATACATACGTACATAAATACATACATACATACATAAATGCATACATACATACATATATACATAAATGCATACATACATACATACATACAAACATATATATACATACATACATAAATGCATACATATATACATACATACATATATACATAAATACATACATACGTACATACATACATACATACATACATACATACATACATAATACATACATACATAAATACATAAATACATACATAAATACATACATACATACACACATACATACATACACACATACATACACACATACATACATACATAAATACATAAATACATACATACATACATATATAAATATAAATATAACGTTGTGATAACAAAAATAAAACACGGTTAGTACACCTATCCGTCCATTGCAAATAATGTAAAGGTAAAGAGATATACAGAAATGCTAAACAAGTCAGAAACATTAAGTAAAAAACACAAAGGAAAGTGAACACGATATGTCTTTTATCTATGAAATAGACTGGCATAGCAGCCGTCTCTTGGCCTTCGCAAGCATTTCATCATGACTACAGTTATTTAAAAATACCCTGCCTGATTGACATACCCTGTCAATGAGAAAGATTGCAAGAAATAATCGATATTTGCCTTATCATAACCTACTATCTATCAAAGAAAAAAAAAACACGAGAATATGTTGAAGAGTATCATCATAAATTGTTAAACAAAACAAGGGTGATAACTGGTGATAGGCGTTTTGGTCTGCATGAGATCAGATATGACCTCTTTTACACAGAAACAATAAGGGGAATAACAAAAACAACAACAGTAGCAACATCTCTTCCGATTATGCAAACACAGAAGATAATATGGTAACGGAAATGTGTAATTTCAAAAATAGGAAAGTGTTATGGCTGTTTGTAGGCTTTCACTTTGAGGGCTTCATTAACTCGAAAGCTAAACCACTGAGTTTCACAAACAAACATTGTATCTACACTTGTTATCTCATCGTAAAATGCCTAGTCATCTTTAATCGTACAAAACTGGGATTCACGTAGACACCTCAAATACTGGGAAATTATAGGAAAATTTTAAAATATTCATCTCAGAATTGAACACAAGCGTTTTCCCGGTTTAATTAATTTAAATGTTGAGTTGACTTCTCAACTATGTGAAGATATCTGATTTAAATATTTTTTTAGTTCTTATATCAATTCAAATCGCTATTAGGAAAGCTGTGATTGCACTTTTAAGTACCTAATGTTCGACGCTTATTTAAAGAAAATAATTATTATTTTACTCATTATTTGCTAATTTACTAGCAAGTAATTATTTAGCAATTTACGATTTTAGTAATTTGAATGCTTTTTTCTTTTCCTTACCAATTAATTAGTGAGGATTCTTCTCTTGGCACCGACGATTACTTCAGCAGATTTAAGTATCTCAACGTCCATCAGCAAGATTCTGTTTTTTTTTACGTTATCTCGTTTTCTAAGTCTCTCACACATTCTATCTCGTTAGTTCTACCCTCCTCTCTCGCTTTCTTTCTCTCTGTCATTCTCTCTCTCTCTCTCTCTGACTTTCATTCTCTCTCACTCACACTTACTCTTACTGTTCCTCTACATTCCTACCAATCAGATCTGCTTTCACATTCACATATAAGGATAGGATATATTCCTGAAGCTACAAAAGCAATAAAGCACGGAGCCTGTCTATGTAAGATTGTGGGCATACACACATTTATATATCAATTATATACATATATATATATATATATATATATATATATATATATTTATATTTTATATTTTTTATATTTTATATTTTATCTAGTTTCAGCTCATAAGCTGTGGTCATGCTAGGGCACCGCCATTCAGTGTTGCTACATGATTTTTACTTCACGAATGCTTTTTAGCAATTGCCATTTGGTGCATGAGAGAGTTCGATGCAGCTGCCTTCATCTGCACCTCCTGAATAACAGTAGTTAAAACATAAATAGTAGGAAGAATGATAAGATGCAGTATATATCAATAATAACATTAAAAATGATAGCGATCGAAATACTAATAATGGGAAGAATAACAATACTAAGAATATGTATATTGATAATAATAAAAATATAAATAAAAATAATTATAACGTATCTCAAAGAACGAATAGAGCCACTGTTGGAACTGATAATACCATGATATATAAAATAAATAAATCGTACAGAAACAGCCGCAACAAAACTGATAGTAATAATAATAAAATTAACTATAGAAAGAAGAAGAATTTTAATCATAACTTTACGATCTACAATAATACTGATGACAGTTTCTACACCAAAAATTAAAATTTCAAAATGACAAACGGAATAAGAATAACATCTGGTTAATAATCCCCTTCGCGATAAATTTAAAAACCAACATAGTTAAATCTATAATGAGTCTTATAAATAAGCACTTTAATACGAACACCAATTACTCAGAAATCTTTAGCAATAAAATTAGAGTAGGCCATAGTTTAACTAGCAACGTATCGACTATTATACACTCTATCAACAAGAAAAAAAAATAGACGCCTTCTATGAAATTAGGAAGAAGAGCAATATAAGGCACAACAACCAATCGAATGACATAATAAATGACCTCCCTAATAACTTGCCCTGATATAATGCGGACAACTACCTTATAAATAATAACCCCTCAACATATCATAGGCACAGACAAGCTTAATAATCTAAGAGGCTGCAGCGATAAAAAAAATTCTTGTGAATTCTCAAATAAATGTAAAACTGAAAACGTAATCTACCAATGTGATGTAATCGAAAACAATTACAAGAACACTTATATTGGAGCGACGAAAAATGAAATTAAACTTAGATGTAATTCCCATCCCACTAGTTTCAGAAATAGAAGTAACGCGAACTCTACCGGACTAAGTAGTTACATTTGGGGACTGAAAGACAATAACATTAATTATGGATTAGAATGGCGCATCCTAGCCAAAACGTCTTCATATAACATTAATAATAATCGTTGTAATTTATGTATAAACGAGAAACTCTACATCTTAATGGCCCAATCAGAATTACTTAATAAACGAGACGAGAAAAATAATTTTTGTTTGCATAAAGATAAATTTTTATTCTCGACATATTGCTAAACCCAACTTATTCTTTAAATATCGCTAACCCCTACATTGCAGGTTCGTACCGGACCTGTTTAACATCTTATTACCTCCCTTAATCAGCCCACTTACCATATAACATAGCTTAAACACGCTTCACATTTTAAACCAATTACCCCAATTAATCGAACTATATATTATAATCTACGCAGTACACTAAGTCCACAAAAGTAAGAAAACACTGTTGGCCACTATCTCTGAATGGAATGTGAATGTCGAGCGGCGTTGGTTTCTCTAATGCCGTATGTGGTATACCTGCTATATAATACAAAAATATTCGCTGTCCTTGCTTGGGACTCCATATCCAAAAATGGATGGGTGAGTTCTAATCGCGTATATTTAGTGATACTTTCATTACAATATCCACACATACAGTGAAACATAATATGATTGATATGTGTGTAGAATTGCCAAATATAAAAGGCAGCATTAACATTTATTTTCTGTTTCTCTATATGTAAGTATTTATTGTTAGATAAGATATATCTAAGATGCGAATTAATTGCGGGAAAGGGGCCCAAATCGATTAAATCAACCCCAGTGCAGATCTGCTATTAGTTTTGTCATCTCTGGAAAGATGAAATGCAGGGTCGACGTCGGTTTGAATTTGAACACATAACGTAGTGATGGACAAAAAAAAGGCTGAGCGTTTTGCCCGACATGCCAACGAGTCTCCATTTCTCCACCTCTCATCCACGAAAGTTATTAACTCTTATATAATAATCCTTATTTACTCTGTGTACAGCAGATACCTCCTTTATTTTTTACGACCTAAGGTGTTGCATGAGCTAAATATTTTGTCACAATGCTTGGTCTTCTACGGTCTGTCTGCTAAACTCAACGAGGTCAACTTTTCTTTACATTCCTTTGGCATAATGAAATAACGTATGAGCTATGTTCCGCGATCGATATACTCGAATATAACCTATTATCCATATCGAATTTGAAACACTGCTTATTCTAGCAACAGTTATTTATAAGTCTTCAAGTAGATATCATTAACCTGCCCGTCGTATCTTTTCATAAATAGATATAAATGTTTGTATTCAAAGTATTCACATGGCAGATTGCGCAAATCTAAATATATTTCATGCAATAATATTTCGTACAATAAATATATATCGTTGGTGAGCAGCGATTATAATGGATGCAGTAATACAGTAGATTGCTCAGATAATCGGAATCAGGTATTTGCAACAACAGATTACCTCTGAAGCGGATTATAATTTGTATTCTCCCATTACAAGCATTGCCAAGCCAAGCCATGCCAAGATGGTAAGTAATCTCATGTAGGCATTTACCTTTCTATAATTGAATTAAAACACCAAGTGAAAACTTATAACACGTCAATTATTTGAATTTTATTATTGCGCCTCGGGATTCATAAAGAATACAAGGTCACCGATTCGAAGCCTCTCTGCGGATGTTTTACAAAATCCAATTTCGCTATATTCTCTCACTCGAGAACATTTTTTACAATCTTTAATGCTAGATTTCATACGTTTATTGCCTAATCGGGTTGACCCAGGGTTAAGCCTCAACAGAGACGAGAACGTTTTATCGTTTATCTTTCACTTGATTCGATAATTAAGACTACGGCTATGCCAGGCAACTTCAGTCGAACAATCCCGCCCCAATACTTACGTACATGTTGAAAGCCTGGTAATTATTTTATGTGTTACTTTTGTCGAGCTGCTAAGTCACAGAATGAGACACCAATCAATGCACGTTGCCAAGTGGTGGCACAAAGACACAAAGACACCACACACACACACTCACACACACACATACACACACAGACACACACATATATATATATATATATATATATTAACGATATTATTACACTTAAATGTCTCACGCTATGAGGGACTCTTAAAATTAAAACTACCATAATAAATAAACAGTGTATTGACAGCGAGGGAATGCAACTTGGAAGCGAACCCTCAAAAACAGGTTCAGCCTCAAATCATGATTTCATAGTGTACATAATTCAGCGCAGGCATAATCAAGACACATAAAAAAATGAACAAAATTCAACATACCAGACGATCACCAAATGTATCCAACGTAGCACATAGAAACGTTCACCCTTATATATCTATGTAAGAGGCGGGCTTTTCATATTGCAGTATATATGCATGATGGCTGCAATCGCGTGTTCGAATACTGTCATTGCTTCATCGAATGTCCTATACATGTGAAGCCTACAACCAGCCATTTTTGTGATAGGTCTTAATGTTTTCTTTTTCAAGATTTGCCTGTGCATAATGAATTTTTATGGCGGGGGAAAGAACTCCATATATATATGACGGGTTTCTTTTAGTTTCCGTCTTCCAAGACTATTCTCAAGGCTTTGGGCCAGCGGAAACTTACAGTAAAAGGCAGTTACCGAACGTCCCACGCAATGAAACGGAGCTCAGAATCATGTGATAGAGATGCGAACTTCTTACCACAAAGTCACATCTACGCCTGAGAAGAAGCCAGCGAGAAATGCACTTAATCATAAAGAACTAAATGTGTTGGCAACGACGTTCATTGAAAACAAAAGCTGCCGCATTCTCCGTTGGAGAAATTGCTAAATTACCAAGTTAGACATTCGCACCGTCTAAGATACGCAAACAAACATATTATATGATTTAAATCCCCGACATTTCGGCTTCGGTAGTAAAGCTACTTACGGCGTCTAGGTGGTTAGACACTATATAGTAAGTGGTGAGAGTCTAATGACCAGGGGACTAATGGGAAAAGATAAAACCATAAGCTGTTTCAATGTACGAGCGGAGAAGACAAAAATAAACCATAAAAATTACAATCGTAAAAAGCAGGACATTCATTTTTCCCTCGGCTGGACCCATAAACGAATCGGTTATGTAAATATATCTCTGGTATTAGAGCTTCTACGTGTGTATTTGTATCTATATGTTGCTTATTGTGTATATATGCGTTTGTGGGAATGTATGTGTGTATGCCTTTGTGTCTATGGGTGAGTGTATATTTTGGTGTATTATCGATTGCTATATAGGTGAAAAACATAATGTTCGCTAGGTGAGCGCAGATGTAGTATAAATGTGTGCGTTTGTGTGCTTGAGAGTATGTCCATGTATGTATATAATCTATGTATGTCTGAGTGGGTATGTATGTTTGGAAGTGTATATACGAGTGTATACATAATTCTGTATGAAACAGTGAAACGTAAATGAAATTCTAAAAGTGGATTGTTTATGATTATTTATGGTTGTTTATGATATCACTTAAGGAAAACAACGCAGAGTTTTGGTGTCTCTGTACAGTAGATAGCTTGAGAAACTAGAAACACAACGTACAAATGTATTTAGATATGTGTGCGGTTGTGTGTTTGTATGTGTGTATGTATGTGTAATGCATACATACATATACAAATACATAAAGGCACACAGGAAAAATAGACACACATGGTTATTTAATAAACGCCTTCTCTCTATATTGAAATAAACATAATTCTCTTCTATTTCTGAAATATATAAATATACATATATATATATATATATATATATATATATATATATATATATATATATATATATATATATATATACAGAGAGAGAAAGAGAGAAAGAGAGATAGATAGATAGATAGATAGATAGATAGATAGATAGATAGATAGATAGATAGATAGATAGATAGATACATACATAGATAGATAGATGAATAGATAGATAGATAGATAGATAGATAGATAGATAGATAGATAGATAGATAGATAGATAGATAGATAGATAGATAGATAGATAGATAGATAGATAGATAGATAGATAGATAGATTGATAGATAGATTTTACATACATATATATACACGCACACACATATACACATACACGCACTCGCACACACATATATATACACACACACGCACACACATGCAAGTAAGCACTTATAAGGTGCTCATACATATTAGCATCTATTTACGTGCGTGTATATCCCTATGTCTGTTTCAATGGTTACACACACATGCCGTTTTGTCTGAGTGTTTGCTACTCGCTGAGCTCGCATACAAACACAGAAACAACGCGTCTAATACCAATACGCAAACTCTAAAGAATATACTAAATTTACGAACTTTATTGAATTAAATATCAGATTTCGTATCATCAGCAAAACCTTTAGATCTTAAAAGCCATAACCCTTACTGTTTTCCCTGTTGAAATTACAGACCACTTAGTGAGCTAATTTCCACTTGGGTTTCCAACATTAAAATATATACACAACTTGTGTTTGGTCGTAAAAAGTGCCGCAACAAAAAATCTTCCTATGAATACCTTTGCCGTTATAAAACTTGGCCTTTCTTGTTATATTATCGAATTTATCTTTTTTCTTCTTCACATCTATTTCTATTTCTTACACGACATTTTTATTTAATTTAATCACACACACACACATATATATATATATTATATATTATGCATATATATATATATATGTGTGTGTGTGTGTGTGTGCGTGTGTGTTTTTGTGTGTGTGTGTATGTATATATGTATACATCTATACATGTATATATATGTTTGTATATGTATATATATATACATATATATATAATATATATATATATATGTATATATGTATATATGTATATATATACATATATACATATATATACATATATATATACATATATACATGTATATATATATTTATATATGTATATATATACACATATATACATATATATATATACATATATATATATGTATATATATACATGTATATATATATATATATATATATATATTATATATATATATATATATATATATGTATATATATATATTAATATATATATTTGTATATATATATTAATATATATATATTTGTATATATATATACATTGCATATATATAAACGAATATATGAGTGTGGGTTTTGTGTGTGTGTGTGTATGTGCTCGAGTGAGTTTGCGCACGCGTGAACATACCGTCGCTGTTATTATTTTAAAAGAAAAATTCACCTCAAACAGAATGAAATAAAAACAAAAAACCAACTTTTACTGATAGGTCAATCAATACTAAAAATAGAGTAATATCTGTTCGAAAATTAGTTTGAAAATGCGACGATTCCTTTCAAGTAACAACTTGTTGAATCAACAGCGAAACGCTTTAAAGAGAAGGAGAGAAATTAAAAGCCAAATTTTAAGAAAAATCATGTTTAGGTTCTAAACAACAATGGAGCAGAGGTATTTATGAAGGAAAATAAGAGAAATCGTAAAAGAAAATACTACCTGATTTATTATTAACTTCGAGTGAATTTCTGTTGAATACGAATACAAGTTAGTTAATAGCAGGTGAATTGGTACAGAGAGGTACCATGGGTGATGTATTCGTTAAGGATGATCTGGTATATGGTGGAAATACTTGTGTGTTGTTCTTGAATTTATTGAGCAAATGAAGGAAATATTAACATAGATTAGAATTGGTATTTTCGGTGTCTGAATTCTATATTTATGTTACTGTGTTCCGCACTTCGTATATATCTATATTATATGCTGGTTATTTTTGTGTGACGGTTAATAGTATACGGATGTGTGAGTGTCTTTGAGTATACGTTTCCTGTTTAGATTCTGGTATGTGTTGGACTTGGTGTCTGTTTGTTCTTAAATGTTTTCGAATTATGTATTCATGAAAGAATGATCAAATGTATATATTTAAATAAAGTTTTAATTCTGAAATACCTCACTAAAGTACATTCTTTTGATTCTTATTCTATTAATATATACGAGCTTCTAACTGTATTTACTTATGTACTCTGTATTTGGTGTCAATTTATGTGTGTGCTGCACGTGTGTGTGTTTGTATTTGTATGTGTGTGTGTGTGTGTGTGTTTGTGTGTAACAGAGATAGAGGTAGGGAGAAAGATAAAATTTGCATTTTTATATATTTAGCTATTTCTTTGAGATATTAAAAAGCTGATGAAACATTAAAATAGCAATAGCAATATACTCCTCTCTCTCTTTCTCTCTCTCTCTCACTCTTTCTCTCTCTCTCTCTTTCTCTCTCTCTCTATCTCTTTCTCTCTCTCTCTCGCTCTCTATATATATATATATATATATATATATATATACATATATATATATATGTATATATATACATATATGTATGTATATATACGTGTACATATATACACACATGAATGTATATATATATGTACATACATATATATACTGATATATATATATATATATATATATATATAAATATGGACATATATATGTGTGTGTGTATGTATGCATATTTCTATGTATAAACAGACACTAGAACGTATAAGCCTGTGTAAGTGCTAACCTGAAGTATATAGTGTCATATCGAATTATACACACAAACATAAAGAGATACATACATACATACATACATACAAACACACATACACACAAACATAAAGAAATATACACATACATTTATACACACAGACGACAAGCATATGCAAACATATGCATGCGGATATACCTACAATCACAAATCTGTATATTCAAATGGATTGAACTAAAGCAACAATGTACGTAAATAACTTTTTTTTAAAGACGTTTTCGCTAAATATAAGCAATAAAACGAGATAATTAACAGGCCTCTCAATCCATCTAGCAAGCAGGAATTTTTAAGAACTTTTGACGTAAAGAAATACACAAATACTGGTGGAAGATATTATATATTATTATATCAAGATGTATACCTGGTGTATACCTGAGCACTGTATACAATAATTTCGTTATTATTATTATACTGGGAAATATTATTGTGAGTTAATATAGAAAACATGATACGTTAGGATTTTATTCTCAGGAAATATATATTCAAAATTTAAATACCTTTGCGCACACATACTTATATGTAAATCTATGTATGTATATACATACTATATATATATATGTATATGTGTGTGTATGTGTGTATGTATGTATGTATACATATATATATATATAGATATATATATATGTATATGTATGTATGTATGTATGTATGTATGTATATATATATATATATATATATATATATATATATAAAAACATTATTGGTGAATTGAAGAAATGGAGCTGAACGCAGATTGAAAGAAATCGTTTTATTTCATCTACACGTGTTCGAAAGGCACAAATTACCAAAATCCGATTGAATAATGGGACCATATTGTGTCTTTCTCTTCAGGAAGAAAAAAGGAAATCCGTTGGAAAAGCAAAAACAGAACAGAGGCTGAGCAAAACAAATCGAACTATGCTCCTAAGAGCCCATGGCGAAACTGTTTATCAGTGTATGTTGAGAACCGGTGGCTGAAGAATTCAACGGGTCAGGCATCGGTCAATCATGTGGGTGAGGGTGTATAGATGTTCTTTGTGACCGAGCATAAAGTTCTGACTATTTAAGGAATATTGGATGTTTTATAAGGGGCGAGAAAAAATCTACTTAGAGACGTGTGTGTGTGTATACTGTTCTATATATAGCTTAAGTACGAACTTAAGCTATAGGCTGCAATGGTCAATTTTGTCGGTGGCCCTCCCATTTGATAGGGGCAGAAGACAGTGCAACCTTTGTGTCTCCGAACTCTTCCATATTTTGTTTGCCAGAGGCCGGATGGTAAACGGGCTCTTACAGTCGGCTTTTCGATGCCCCCATTGGCGGCGTTACACTTAGCTAGCTTTTAAATAGGTTTATAAATAATACCGGCACCCATAGCCCTTGGTAACAAATTCTGAAATAGCCTTTAAGATATCTACGATTAACCACTGCAAGGGGAATTACTCCTGTAAGACAAACGGGCTTGGTTTTTTCACAGCGGGGGGTTCCTTGACAAGGCAGGCTTAGATGAACACACCACACATAATAAAACATAAGATATATATATTTATTTTCTTTCTGCCACCCAACGGTTATCACGGCAGTAGCCACTGACAGCCGAACGATCAAACGCACACACGTACACAAAAAATGTTTTCTACCCCTACGCCAACACACACATATATAGAACAGTATACACACACGTCTCTAAGTAGATTTTTTCTCGCCCCTTATAAAACATCCAATATTCCTTAAATAGTCAGAACTTTATGCTCGGTCACAAAGAACATCTATACACCCTCACCCACATGATTGACCGATGCCTGACCCGTTGAATTCTTCAGCCACCGGTTCTCAACATACACTGAAAACAGTTTCGCCATGGGCTCTTAGGAGCATAGTTCGATTGTTTTGCTCAGCCTCTGTTCTGTTTTTGTTTTTCCAACGGATTTCCTTTTTTCTTCCTGAAGAGAAAGACACAATATGGTCCCATTATTCAATCGGATTTGGTAATTTGTGCCTTTCGAAACACGTGTAGAATGAATAAAACGATTTCTGTTCAATCTGCGTTCAGCTCCATTTCTTCAATTCACCAATATGTTTTAATTTCAATTATCCGCACCAACGCACGGTTGCAACGCCAG
>NC_043007.1:27401591-27404091 GCF_006345805.1 Octopus sinensis
AACAAACACAAAAAGTTGTGTCGTTTATTAGGAACACATAGAAATGTATTCAGACTTGAACCGCTTAATTCTGTGGAATAACGAGAGAAAGAAAGCAAAACTTAACGAGATAACTGTGAAAATGACTTATTTAAATGCGATACAGAAAAACTATAATGGCGATTTTTCGTTTCCCAAGTCGATGAAAACTATCTTTATGATCTGTATAAAATTAGTAAACATGATTAACACGTTGAAATTATGCTCTTCGTATATGTGTTTTTGTCAGTGGGTGTTCGTTGTTAAGTGTGCGCATGTGTGCCTGATCATATATAAATTTTGCTACGTAGGGTCGTTATGTCTGAATTACACAGGAAAACACATACGCATATCTATGCTTGTGTGTGTATCTATATATATGTAGCAGATACGAGTGTATTTGTGTGTATGCGTGTATGTGTGTATGTGTATGCAAAATCATTCTCTTTACAAACACAAGAATTGGTATTTAATATATAAGGTAAACAGAATTAACAACAACGCCGAGCAAACTTATATCTTTCAACATGGTTAATGCAATATTTCGAAAGTACTAAGAATATAATCAGCAAATACAGCCTTATAGACATCATACGTACTTGGTATACTTGGTCAAAGCGAGGCTTCAAAATAATGGGAAGAAGATTTACTCATAATTTTAGATTTAAAATTTAAATTATTTTTTTTAAATGTTTCTGATGGTAGAAGTCAACACCATAGAGTAAAATACCGATATATGAAGACACGGATTATATACAGAAAAAGGTAAATTGCAAGCGAGAGGGGGAAATAGATGAAAATATTACTAGTAGTAAGAGAACATGGAAACAGAAAAAAAAACTGAAGGAAAACAGACGATAGATTTAAAGCGGAGAAAAATACATGGGACTTACAAACAAGTAAACCGTTAAATGTGAAAGGATTTGAATAAAAACAATGAGATAGGATATGAATAATTGAAAGGATAAGGATAAATTACACCGGTGAAATAACCCTATAAACCAAAGATAAAAGTTCTGATATTTTACGGAAAGGGGTATTCAATTACGTCTACCCATAATGCTTAACTGGTGGTAATTATTTTATCGACCCTGAAAGAATGAAAGGCAAAGTCAATATTGGTAGAATTTGAATTCAGGTGGTAAAGGTCGGGGACATGCCCCTAAGGGTTTTGTTCGACGGGATAACAACTCTGCCAGCTCGTCGCCATGTTTTATTTCTATATGTTTAAGAGGGTTTCCGGGAAAACTGAGGAAGAAAAGGTCAGTATGTTACTGTATAAGTGGCGAAATAGGGAGTGCGAAAAACCATATTGAAGGCACTAGGAATGATACGGAAGGGAGTAGCAGGAGTAATAAAAGAAAAAGAGGAGATGAAAATTAATACGATGAAAGCAGAGAACAAAATATACATCTGTTTGCGAGCCGGGAATTGTGTGTGGATGTAGAGCAATTCTTAAATTTGAGACCGTCATCAACCGGAGATTTTTGATAAAATGCTGTACAATTAGGGATTTTAAAATTTTATAACCATTTATATTTTATATAGTTGATTAGCATGATGTTTATGATTTACTACTGTTGTAATATTCAACGGATTACTTTGTAAAAGTTAATGTTTAAAATAAACTTGAATAATGGCAGAGCATTGTGAACGAAGCAGAAGAGCGTTAAGTGCTAAGAATTAAAAGATGCAGATTAAAATACACCTAAATACAACAAAAGAAATAGCCTGAATTAGAAAGCATTTAGTTATGCGGCTCTAGAAGGATACTGGACAAGAGATTATCTAGAAAGCTCTGGAAAACAGTATTTAAATATAATTAATCTTATAGGGGATATAGTTTGCAAAATCATCGAGTTCTTTTTCCCGATTACGAGAAGAGAAGTCTGTTTCGTCAGAGTTTGCAGTTCTACAGCGAAATAACTTTCAACAAGACCTAATATAGGCGCAATGGTATAACACCAAGTACGATGTAAAGCTCTTCTCGTCCCCTTCTATGCCACTTTATTTATTCTTCACTGTTTACGTTTCACAAAATAATTCATGACCCAAATTCTCACAAAAGGCCTCAGAACTTACGTCACCTCCACCAGAATTTCTTTATATATTGTATCCAGTGGCGGGCCAAGTTGCCAGCTTATCCAATGGCATGTGGGTCTCTGCACCATTAGAATCCATATATGGGGGAACCCATCGCCAAAAGTTTGAGAATTTTTATTATTCACTCCTGGAACAGTGCTTTAATTATTTCTGCCTGACTGTGTTTGTAGAGAGTTGAAAAGAATACTTTTAACAAAACCCCCCAAAAAAAAACATTAAATAATTCGATTGGAGTTACTGGTGGCCCCCACCGCTTGTAGTTGCGGGTGGGTTTCCTTAGTCTCCTGGCAACCAGTAATTTTAGACCCAGTCCTCCACTGCATGTATCCAGTTCTATTTCAGCCAACTTCTTTTTCAATGCTTTGACGCTGTTTTCAAT
>NC_043007.1:27414091-27441591 GCF_006345805.1 Octopus sinensis
TCCTTTCGGTAATTTTCCCATATGTAAAAACCATGAGAGAGTTCCTCGAGCGCAACGGTTTACGATCCGACGTCCGCGAAGGTAAGCACGTTGCTTATATAATATGCGTATGTGTGTGTGTGCGTGTGTATTGAGAATACTCCCCGTGATGTGTCGATACTAGAAGTGTCGAAAAAAATTATGATAAATAAAAGTTCTCTTATCTTCCATATTCCGTTTTTTGTCTACCATACACACACGCACACATACACACATACATATATATATCTGTATGTATGTATGTATGTATGTATGTATATACGTATGCATTTATGTATCTATGTATGTATTTATGTATGTATGTATGTATGTATGTATGCATGTATATATAGTCAAATGGAATTTAAAAATGTAAAATGAACAATACAGGACCTGTACATGGGATGTATTAGTTTCGTGCGCAGTAGAGAAAGACGGCTTTTGATGTTTCGAGCATTGCTCTTCGTCGGAAGGGAAAAGTTCATAGACGGGAAAGAGAAAAGTCCAAGAACAGGAAATGTCCAAAGGGGTGGACAAATCAACAGCATAGCTATGTATATGCGTTTGTGCTTATTACAATGACAAAGAAATGAGCGAATCTTCACACTTCTAAGAGCTTCGATATTCATGTGTTTTATATCTTTATTAAATCAATTAATCTAAATGATTATTAGCATCCATAAAGATGCCATTCGATAACAGTAACCGAATCAACTTCAAAATACATCTTTGTCTTTTTTTATTGTTTTGTTTGTATTTTCTTCTCATCCTTTTTTACTGACTTGGTCGTTCATATAATCTTCCACCTTCTACATATCATTGCACAGTAGTAGTAGTAGTAGTAGTAGTAGTAGTAGTAGTAGTAGTAGTAGTAGTAGTAGTAGTAGTAGTAGTAGTAGTTGTAGTAGTAGTAGTAGTAGTAGTAGTAGTAGTAGTTATATTTGATATTTGCAGGACGTAATCGTGCACACAGTTCTTAGCTGGGTTACGTGCGTCGGTTTTTTATTGGTGCTAAATATAGTCTTTGTAAAACGCTTGCTCGATTCAGTAAACGTGCTTTATCTATCTTGAGTTTGTACGCACATCCTGGGTCTTTGGACATGTATTTTATAGCATGCCTCTTAGTTATTAACATGATGAATATTCGGTATTTGTATTCGATACTATGATATATATATATATCTTTATTTTTAAAAAAACTATAGCAAGCAAACCTCTAACATGACAAATGCCTTATCAAAAGAAACTAAACAGGCTGGAAATATATAAAGGAATAATGTATATCTTCCTGGAAGCATAGGGTTCATATCTCTTATTTCTCTTTCCAGTGGCCACATACTTGTAACATCCACCGCATCTTCCGCAGTTATTCCACATACTCTGCTTCCTACAAGCTTTCGCTATTGCTGGTGGAAAGACTTTTTATCTTGTGTAATAATCAAGTATCTTTCTGCCAGCGCTGCGCTGAGATATTTTAAAGTCTTTTTTCGCATTATACATTCCGTCAGGTATTGGCCATGTAAGGGTTTTGTTTTTCTTCTTTAGCTTTAGTTTTTCGGTTCTTTCGCTTTAGGTTTTTTCTTTGTTTTTTTATCTCCTATTGTTTCTCACATCTCCTTACCTGCTGTTTCAAGTCCGTTCGTGTTTCTTCAATTCCTTGTAGAGAGAAGAACGTGGGTTTTGTTTTTTTGTTCTTTTGATTCGTGTATAGTAGAAACATGTTGTACATTTATATTTATCTTTACTAGATAGAAGGTAAACATAGGTTGATGTGACATATTGCTGCTGGAAAGCTGAAACCACAACATGCATTTGAAAAGAAAGAAAGCGAACTGAAAAAGCTAAGCTGAAAGTAAGAATACGGTATTCCATGCTAGAAAAAAAGAACTATGCCAGGAAAACCACTCACGTGAAGAATGCCTCTAAAGTACAATAAACAGGATGGAAATGGAGAAGGAAAAACCAAACGTTTGCTTAGAAACGCCTGATTGTTGGACTACTATACAGTATAAAAACATTCACAACGAAATCGCCATACATATGTAATAAAATATATAAAAAAACATTTAGTAACTATATGAGACGATAGGGTGGGGAAACCCGCATTGTTTTTTGTTTACCCCAGCCTTAGAAAACGAAGAATATATCTAAAGATATAACACAGCACTACAAACAAAAGAAACTGTCAGAAAAAGAATGTATTGGGGTGTCCGGAAAGTTCGTGCCGATTTATAGTAGCTTACATTTCGTCTTATTTTAGAACATGGTTGAATCCATAAAATAGGATTTGACTACACCTCCATTTAGAGCACAGTTTAAGCTATCTTTACGTGGAAGAAGGTTTATGTTCCTATAACCTGTGTTAATTCTGTAACCCTTTAAAATGGAAGATAAGAAAGTTCATTTTCGGCACTTGATGCTTTGGGAACCAGACAAAAATTGCTGCAGCTCGGCTGAGATGTGTTACCCCACTTTCCATATTCACCAGATATTGCTCCTTCGGATTTCCACTTATTCAGGTCTCTGCAGAATAGTCTTATTGGTAAAAATTCAATTCCTTAGATGACGTAAAAAGATACCTTGATGAATTCTTTGCCATGAAACCACCTCCATTCTGGATGAGGGTATTTTCAAGTTAAAGGAAAGATGGAGACGCATTGTGCAACAAAATGGTTCATATTTGGTTGATTAAAAATGTAATGGCAAGTATTTATTGACGTGTTTCTTTCCTTTAAAAATCGGCACAAACTTTCCGGACAACCCATTATTTAAACTTAGATTTGAAGCGCTATCTATAAATAAATAAGTGACTGTATTCTACCATATGGTTAAACATCTTGGTTGGGAGACTAACTCGCCTCCGTTGGATATTGTTGTTATGAACCCCTATTGATTGAAATAAATGGTCCTATATGAACCCCTATTAATTGAAACAAATGGTGCTAAATCGAATCAAGGTTTTCTCTACTCCTCAGTGTAATAAATGAATGAGAGTGATATATGTAGTCGCTGTTGGAGAAGCATCGCATTAGACTTCATCCAGCACAGCATATTCAGTGCTGTTACGAGGTGTTCACTTACTTGCAACATTAGGCCTATATTCAGTCGAGAATGCATTTCACCCACCCAGAAAGAATGCCAGAATAAAGACCAATTAAGCGAGATTCCATTCTTACAGATGCGCCAATTTATGGTCTTCTCCAATTAGCACCAAAGCTATGATTCGAAAAGTAAATTTCTGCAGGCTTTTATCTAAGTGTAGAATGACTAATATCTATACACTGCACGTGTATATATATATATATATATATATATATATATATATATATATATATACACTGCACATGTATATACAGCGAGGTGGCGTTATTTGAAGGCTAACACAATAAGAAGCGCATTGTGACCAGCGATGTGTAGCAGCATTTGATGGCCTGGTCGGACACGTGATCACCTGATCACCTGATCACCTGATATATATATATATGTGATAGATCGTTAGCCACTACACACATTTTTTCTCTCCTTGTTTCCTTGTTTTTTCTGTGTTCCTTTCTGAAGAAGAGCGTAGGCTCGAAACGTAAAAGACTCTTTCTATTCCTGAGCATTATACTTATACATCTGTTTGTTTTCTACACCACCAGTCTTCATCTTTTGTTTTTACGGAAACTCTCCCTATATATATATATATATAGTTGAAATTTACAGCAAAAATAAATAAAAAACGAAGGCAGATGTATCAACAACAAACAGGTGTATTAATTTAACGCTCGGAATGAGAAAGTATTTTATATTTCGGGCCTACGCTCTTCAACAGAAAGGAACACGAGAAAATAAAAAGAGAGAGGATAAAATACGATTTAGCGGCTAGCGGTCAGTTATGGCCATACATTCTTTCCGTCTTGAAACGGATCTGCCAAATCCTCGCCTTCAATTCCAACTGACTATTATATATGGCATCGTGTTTTGTGTACAGATATTTCAAAGAATTGAGCCAATTTGTCTACAACATTCTTCCTAATTCTGTTGTGTCTGGAGAGAGTCATTCTCTATTAGTGCCTTATTATTTAATACACTCTCCGGTGTGTGTGTTAAGTAATAAGGCACTAAAAGAGAATGATTCTCCCCAGACACAACAGAATATGCTTCAACACACGAAGTCACATAAAGAATCTTGCAAACCAAATCCAAACTCGAAATTCTTTCTAGAGTTTTCTTTATTTGCACATGTACACCAAGTATATTGGCTCATAAGTGTATTTTTATTTGTGTCCTAATAGATATATCTCAGTTTCTTTCTCAAGAACATTATTAGTCTTCCTGATAAAGTTTTTTTCTCTCTGTGCAATGTAGTTTTGCGCCATTTCTCGGAGCCGTATCACATATTATTTTATTTGGTAAATAATCCTTCCAGTTATGCTTTCATTCAGCATACGAATTGAGGTATTTCATATAAAAAAAACGATGATTGATTGTGTTACTATAACATTTGTATTCATATCCATTTCAACTTAGCATCTTGGTTACAGGCTTGTATGCTTATTATTATTATTATTATTATTATTATTATTATTATTATTATTATTATTATTATTATTATTATTATTATTATTATCATTATTATTATTATTATTATTATTATTATTATTATTATTATTATTATTATTATTCAGTAGTTTTATTTTTATAGCGTGCTTTCACTTCACTACCGAGCGCAGCTCTGTGTGCCTTGGGTATGTGCTGTGATTTGTTGTGATGCTCTGATGGTTATTGTATGGAAAGTGTTCTGCGTAGGATGTGTGCAGTGCCTAGTAGTGCAATTTTCTGTATGTTATATGTGTTTGTAAGTCCTGGTGTTTTTGTTATGTATTTGTCTGAATATTTTTTTATCATGCCTAATGCACCTACTATGATAGGAATTGTTTCTGTTTTCAGGTTCCACATTCTAGTTACCTCTATTTCCAGGTCTTTGTATTTTGAGAGTTTCTCCATTTCTTTTAGAGACACGTTGTCATCTGCCGGTATTGATACATCAATTAGAAAGCATTTTTTTTCTTCGTGATCTCTGACAACTATATCTGGTCTGTTGGCCTTAATTTCTCTATCTGTATGTATCGGCATATCCCAGAGTATGGTTGCTTTCTCGTTTTCTGTGACCTTTTCTGGTGTGTGCATATTATTATTATTATTATTATTATTATTATTATTATTATTATTATTATTATCATCATCATTATTATTATTATTATTATTATTATTATTATTATTATTATTATTATTATTATTATTATTATTATTATTATTATTATTATCATCATCATCATTATTATTATTATCATCATCATCATTGCCTTTGCACAGCTTCTAACGCTGGAGATGTATTATAGTGTCAGCTGTTCACTACGAGTGAACTTATGTAACACCTGTCATTTTTCGAGCACCTTCCGGAGTATTCGGGCGGTTCCAAGCAATGCTGTTTTCTGCAAATGTTCCTCCCTTATTGCAGCTCCCATTTGTTCCTCGTACTTCTCGAGATTTTTTGCTCACTGTTCCCAGGGCTCCAACAGTTATTAGTACTACTACTACCTTTTTTCATCAACTGCTTAACTTCCCAAGTTAACCTGTCATATCTCACGACTTTTCTTTCTTCCTTTTCACATACCTTGTTGTCAGCTGGACATGCTATATCTATGATCCAGCATATATTAATTATTATTGTTATTATTATTATTATTATTATTATTATTATTATTATTATTATTACTTAGTAGTAGTAGTAGTAGTAGTAGTAGTAGTAGTAGTAGTAGTAGTAGTAGTAGTAGTAGTCTTATTTTTATCACGTGCTTTCACTGCACTACCGAGCGCAGCACTGTGTGCCTTGGATGTGTGCTGTGGTTTGTTGTGGTGCTCTTATTTTCAGTGTTGAAAGTGTTTTACATGTGTGCGGTGCCTAGTAGTATCATTTTCTGTGTGTTATATATACTTGAAAGTCCTTGTGTCTTTATGGATATGTCTGAATGTTTTTTTTATGATACCTAATGAAACTACAATGGTGGGAATTGGTTCTGTTTTTAAGCTCCACATTCGAGTTGCCTCTATTTCCAGATCTTTGTATTTTAGACGTTTTCCCGTTTGCTTTTGAGAAACATTGCCATCTGTTGATTATTATTGTTGTTGTTGTTGTTGTTGTTGTTGTTGCCGCCGTCATCGTCGTCGTCGTCATCATCGTCATCGTCGTCGCTCTCAGCATTAAGGAAGCAAGATGAAAGAATCATTGACAGGCCGGTTGCAGAAACGTTATCACGCCGGGCGAAATGCTTAGCGGTATTTCGTCTGTCGTTACGTTCTGAGTTCAAATTCCGCCGAGGTCGACTTTGCCTTTCATCCTTTCGGGGTCTATAAATTAAGTACCAGTTACGCACTGGGGTCGATGTAATCGACTTAATACCTATGTCTGTCCTTGTTTAGCCCCTTGTGGGTAATAAAGAAATAGGTATTTCGTCTACCGTTACCTTCAGAGTAAAAGTTCAGCTGGACTCGATTTACCGATCACCCTTTCGACAGTCGATAAAATAATTAGCAGTTGAACACTGGACTCGATTAGAAAATTACTATTTTTAAATCTCACAACGAGAGATATTCAGCCACAGTACTTTGGAGCAAAGATTTTTGGCTAAAATAACATGGCAGTCCTGGTTTAGGACGAATGTTGCTGTAATTTAGCCCCGTGCTACATTGTCTCCAGCTGGCTATACGACAAGATATGTGTCCTTATATTTTCGAACAAGGGAATCTAGAACCCCCACCCAGCTCAAAGGACGCAGATCATGTCGTATTTGCAGCTGGAGACGATGTCTCATGGGGCTAAATTACAGCAACATACGACCTAAACCCGGACTGCCATATTATGTTGGCAAACAATCTTTACGACAAAGTACTGTTGAACGAAACACCCATGTTTCCAGAGGTGAATTATTCAAACCCCGAAGAATCTCTCTCAACACATGTTTATGATGCTCTCCCACTACTTCTGCTCGTGATCAGAGATGCACATATCGTCAGCCAATAAGGGTCATGCAAAACTGGTTAAAGTCAAAAAACTGACAAGCAAATCTGTGGTACTGAACAGAATATTTGCAGACTATTATTATTTTCTACTTCTTTCATCAAATTTTTTTCCATTTTTCGCAGAGTGTTTTCCGTACACCTAGGGCAGAGAAGCTCATTGTATGCATTCCCAGACTACACACGCAAATTCACAAGTAAAATATGTTTTTAAAAAATTAATGAATAAATAAGTCCATGAAGATATGTTGTGTTCACAGTGATAATGCTCTTCTCAGTACATGAGTCGTTCCCGTTAACACGATTTTTTGCATTTCCTGTAGGGATGGTAAGCCTCGTATCATCATCACCATCATCATCATCATCATCATCATTATTATTATTATTATTATTATTATTATTATTATTATTTTTATTATTATTTATTTGCTTCCTCATACACATAATGATGATATAGAACGTCAAACGATTGGAAAAAAAAGAGAAAATGGAAGGTTATTGCGGTGATACCTTGTGGTGGTGATCCTCACCGTTATGAACATGATAATGACGCTTTTTTATGGCAATGATTGGTATTACGTGTATTAAAGCAATATCAATTATCACTACGAATATGATAATTACGAGATTGATGAATGTTATGGTGCAAGTGATGTTGAGCATCTTGATGATGATGATGATGATGATGATGATGATGATGATTATGATGATGATGATCATAACGATGATGATGATGTTATTGATGACAATGTGATGATGACAATGTGATGATGATGACGATGATGATGCAGGTAGTGGTGGTGATGATGATGATGATGATAATGATGATGATGATGGTGATGGTGATGATAATGATGATGGTGATGATGTAATTGATGATGATGATGATGCAGGTGGTGGTGGTGGTGGTGGTGATGATGATGATGATGATGATATTGATGACGATGTGATGATGACGGGGAGAATGATGATGTTGATGACGATGATGATGCAGGTGGTGGTGGTGGCGGCTGGTGGTGGTGATGACGACGACGATCATGATGACGATGATTACAACGACGATGGTGATGACGATGATGATGATGGCGATGATGATGTTGGGGGTCCGTCACGACGAGCTGCTGACATGTTGACGCCAGCATCAGAGTAAATGTTTATCACCCTCGGCGAAAAGAAGACAAAAAACACATTTAATAAAAAATCCTATTAATTTTCTTTCATTAATGCCTATTTTATTTATTTATTTATTTATATAAAATCATTCTGCATTTTTCTTTACACAGAACACAGATTACTTTATAGTGCTTTGTTTCATAATTTTTTTTCATCAAGATTTGTTTCTCGTAATGTTGTAATTAAAATACTTTTTCTTCCATCTCGCTACTAATTATTTGCTCGTGATAGCGTAAAATCGTGAAAGTCGTTTCCTATCAGTGAGATTGGTCTTTCTCTGTAAATAATATATGAACTTTAAGACGTTTCTTTCATTCTAAATCTTTGTCTTTTATGTCGATGCATGTAAGTTTCACATTCAGAATGGAAACAAACCAACACCTGAAAATCTGATAAAATTCTGTAATGGCATAACAAAGCCGAGACTACGTACTTGTGGTTAGGATATCTCGTGGAAATAATCGCAGGTCGGGTGGTAGGTACAAAACCATTGGACTGGGGACCCCTGGAGCAAATGAGGAGCAAGATGGTTAGATAATATGCATCAGCTCGGTTGGATATCGTTTGAGGATACAGTCACATTACTTGGAGACGGTTGCTTTCTGGCAAGACTCGATGGTAGGTGCGCTTGAGAGCCCTAACCGCGCGATCTTCCAAGAAATGAGCGACTGAAGAAGATGGAAGGTGAAAAACGGCAAATTTTCTCTTCATTCCATCTCAGAATATGCAGAGAAAATATCCCTTGGGCACGATAGCTGAAATTTTGTGTGGAGAAAGAAATGTCAATTCCATCGACCTCAGTTATCAACTGGTACTTTATAGACATGAACATGGTAAAAAGCCAAAAATTTCAAGAATTGCATGCAAAGAAAATTAGAAAGACATTTATTTTCTGGTATTTTGGAAATCTTTATGCGAAATATCTTCGCCTGATATACATTCCATTATGACGTCATATACCTGTGTTTTAACTACGAATGGTTTTCTTTGAAAGACACGTACAGTATTCACTTGGAAGAATTTCTGAAGAATTACGCTTCGTAAATAATTCTATCACGTAACAATGGCCAGATTTCCTTTCAGTCAGTCCATATCTGCAATGTCACAACAGATGTCATTAGAATTATCTAGGTATATTCTTTGTCTATTAAACCCAATATAACATGGAGATACTTCACCGACGGCTCTGCTACGTATCAACCAGGAAGATGATCTAGAATCGCCAAAACAATTTGCGACATTCTATTATCATGAACCACATCTAAATTGCAAAGATTTACTTCTGTGATAGTCAAGTAAATTCTAAGTGCTGGTTAGTTTAATGTTTCACTTACAACATCCCTTACATAGCTATACTAACACATACAAAGAAATAAGTTTATATATATGTATATTATATACGTCTGTGTATTCCTGACTATGTGATTATGCATGCGTGTATGCGGGCATATGTAGTTGTGTATGTATGCAGGGGTGCATGCATATATGTATGTGTGAGTGTATGAGTGTGTACAGATATACATACATACATACAAATATACAGATATTTAGACATACACATGGTATGTGTGTGTGATTGTGTAAGTATGTAGGCGGTTCATGTCTTCACCAGACATCTAGAAAATATACATTATTTCGATGGATCTTGTTTCTTTATAATGGTGTTTCCATACATTTCTCATGGAATGTGCACTAAAGATCATTATATGACAAGATTTACTCTTACTTATAGTGGTATATTTCTATTAATTTTGGAAGTCCCTGCACATATGAAGTTTCACAGTACAATACCTCAATTTACCTTAATAATGCAGCCTGACCTGGCCACAAAACACTAGTTTCCAATATTGCATCCTCTAATCGATGATATCAGTGCATTATGCACCGCCAAGTTTGACATTATGTATATATATATATATAAACATAATATATATACATAATATATATGTATATGGTGGCGAACCCTGTGGTACTCTTTCACCACAACATTCTCCCACTCTTTCTTCCTGTTACTGTTGTACCTGTATTTCAAAGGGCCAGCCTTGTCACACTCTGTGTCACGCTGAATCTTCCGAGAACTACGTTAAGGATACACGCGTCTGTGGAATGATCAGCCACTTGCAAGTTAAATTCACGAGCAGGCTGTGCCATTGGTTGGATCATCTGGAACCATCGGCGTCGGAACGGACGGAGTGTCAAGATTTAGATACATATGCATAATTCTTCGTCTGTTGTATTTATATGTTTTGTCTTAGAATACATTCGCCAGCTTTTTTCCATAGCAGCTTAAAAACGCCACTGGCGCCTCCAAGATTGAGTGGTGTCAATGGTAATGGCGTGAGACCACTATGATATTTTGGGTCATTGGCTCACGAGGAAAATGCAGCTGCGAATATTCCATGTATCGTGACTCTGTCTATATTTTCCGTCCGTTAAGTTTTCGTCTAGTTCCCCGTTTGTTTTCGTTTCGTCTAACTTTTCTTCCTTGTTCTCTTTTGTATGTTTAACCTTTGATATATATATATAGGGAGAGATTACGAAGTAAACAGAATACGAAGACAGGTGGTGTACAAAACAAACAGATGTATTAGTGAAACGCTCGGGAATAGAAAAAGACTTTTACGTTTCGAGTCTACGCTCTTCTACAGAAAGGGACACAGAAAAAACAAGGAGAGAAACAAAGAGAGAAAAATGTGTGTAGTGGCTAACGATCTATCATGGCGACTGATATATATATATATATATATATATAATATATATATATATATAACATCAAATATAATTTAGATTCAGTACAATTAGATACTTAAATTGAGGCGCCTTGTTAGAACGAACTTATTTGCACACTAAGACAATATTAGGTGAGTATCAAACTCTACATAGAAATGTTCCACGTGATATTCATGCAGTGTATGCACAAGGTACGATCCAACTTAGTGGATAATCTATTCTTGTGTGTACAGGCACGTAATTCATATTAAGAACCTTTCCAAATACTTCCGAAGCGCAGATTCTAGTGTAGATAAGTAAAATATAAATGGGTAACAAAGATGTATAAGTGACAATTCATTACGGCCGTTTCGAGTGACTCGTTTAATTGATCAATGGGAGGAGTCATACGAAACGCCTGTAATGAATTAACATTTATACATCTTTGTTACTCATTTACAGACACACACACACACACACACACAAACACACACACACAAGGTCTATCGAATTCACACAAAATCCTTTCGTCATTCGGAGCTGTAGTAATAGACACCCACCGACGTGGCTTTGGTGTGGGAATGAACCCAAAAGCAAACGGTTGGGAAAAGAAACTCTAACCACACAGACATGTTACCATAACTATATAAACACTTGAGTCTCTTTGTATGTGTATGTGTTTGTATATTTGTGTGTGTGTATAGGTGTATTTCTGTGTGTGTTTTTGTGTATGTGTTTTACCGAGTATATCTCGAGAGAAAATTACTTACCTTGAGGATGTCTCTCTTTACATACACTGCATCGCGATGATGTATTACAATCTGTTTACAACCAATCGACTATTCTTCAGGTTTTTCTTTATTTCCAGAAGTTTCTCTCGATTACATTAGCTGGGTGCATTTGTCTCTTGTAATGTATTATGTGTCAAGTTTGTCGTTGAGCATGTGTAGACTTCCCCAATCATAAATATATATATATATATATATATATATATATATATATATATATATGAAATCCTACATACGTATATATATATATATATATATATATATATATATACACGTATATATATATATATACAAGTATATACATATATATATAAATGATTGTATACATATAGACATACAATCGCACAGACGCACACACACACACAAATACACATACATATATATGTACATATATATATATATATCGGCGAAATGTTGTTTCTAACGTTTTTTACGGGTTTCCCTATTAAAATATGTATCTATTTTGTGTAATAGTTTTGTATCCTATCGATTTTCCTTCTTCCTATTATTTCTTTTGTGGAGGAGAATCTAATATATTTTTCTGAGTAGAAACGTCGTAACCCTCGTTTTCTCGTTTTATATCACTCTAAGTATTACGTCCTTCCATGCATGTATAAGCACTTATTTGTGTTTTAACTCATACTGATATTAATATGGAAGCTCTTCCTTATTCGAACATTTACATATGAAAATGGATTTGTTGTATCACATGAAGCTATACGAAAGTTGCCTTGGCTATTAACGATAGAATCAACTGCCACTAAAATCATTTTATCCTGATATTAAGACCAGAAACGTTTTAGAAAGACGACATACCTTCGAAATTATTGTTCTGCATATGTAAATGATGAAAAAAAAAAAAACGAAGTACGTACGCGTATGTATCGCAGAATCTATATCGCAAAAATTTATATGTGCAGGAATTACATGAATTTTTATCTACTCTTGTAAACGAAGATTCAGCTTTCACTAACGGGAAGTGTTTACATTTATATACAAAAAATATAAAGTATCCTTCATACATTGTAGAGAAAGCTGCAATCGGGAATAACAACCGATATACACCGGACATAAACACATGAAATTGTATGAAAATTCTGAACAAGCTATATAGATTATGTCTCCCTAAAAGCTTTTGTCGTGAGAGTGTTCTTTGGGTGGTATGTTGTGAGGACCGGCTGAGCTGATGACTGAAAAGGTATTTCTTGGGCTGCGGGAAGAAGGAACTGAAAACACATGCAATTATTTAACAGAAGAGCTTATTACTGCATATTTTTGTTATTTGGTCTTTTACAAATAGGAGGAAGAGTAGACTCCCCTTCGGTCATAAGTGATCATGATATTGCACGTAGAAAGTTTCCACTAGGGGGCAAGTATATGATCGAGGTATTTTGAGATCAATTCCTATTTCTTTACTTCCCGCAAGGGGCTAAACACAGAGGGGACAAACGAGGACAGACAAACGGATTAAGTCGATTACATCGACCCCAGTGAATGAATTTTGAGATCAATTCCCTGAGGCAGTTACAATCGGAGACGATGGGGCCGCCAGGGTTGTTGGTCTTGCGGATTTGGGGATGGAAGTAAAGTAAATGGGGTGCGTGGAGTTCGGACAATGATGTTGGTGGCGGTGGGAGGGAGACAGGAGGAGTCGATGAGGTCATGGATAGTGGGGTACATAGTAGGGAGCTAATTAGTGTTTGTAGCAAGGGAAGTCTGACATGCGCTTGATATTGTTGAGTATGTATGTTACTCGGGCCGAACTAGGTGCCTCTCCATATGTATGTTACTCAGACCTAACTAGGGACCTCTCCATCCTGTAACGAATTTCAATATTGGGGCAACGCATTAGTCACTTACATCGACCCCGGTTTTCAAATCTATTGAAAAGTTTGCAAGACGCAACGAAAATTTTAATAAATAAAGAAGGAAACGAGTGGAAATTTTACCGGGGTGTGCGTTAAATTATAAGGCACTAAAAGAAAATTACTCTCCCCGTCTTACTAACTTCACTACTTCCGAGCTTTCCTGTGAGATCCCTCTGCCGGTCTTCGCCACTATACATTCTTTATTTTTTCTCCTTGTTTCTTTCTGTAGAAGAGCTTAGGCTCGAAATGTTAAAGACTTGTTCACTTAAACTATTACATCTGTTTGTTGTCAACACCACCTGTCTTCGTCTTTTGATTTTTTTTTTTTTTGTGAATTCTCCCCCTATCGGAGAATTCACAAAAAAGAAGAAAAGACGAAGATACCACAAAACGTGACTTAGAAAGGATTTAGATAACCCTATCAGGTGCTGCTATTAAGTTAGACATGGCCTGGACCAATCTTTGGTCGAAACATATCTAAGATTTATGTAAGTTTTAGATATATATATATTAAAGAATAAGCATATTAAAATGTGTCCGTGGGAAAACTCATTGAAATAAAAAGGGATGGGAAACACGAAACAATATTAGATTTATTTTTCTTTGCTGATATTAAAAATCTCGAAAATAATTTAAGTTGGCAAAATGTATTTGCTTGTAAGCAAATGTGTTGTTCTTAAAATTTATGGTCTGAATTGCCTTTGTTTATAATAAAGGGGGCGAGGTGAAAGAGCTTAACGGCTCTTATTATGTTGTGAGAACAAATATCACCGATGTCGCTGTGGTGTTTCATTATCTCAGGGTCGATAAAACAAGTATCAATTGAACAGAGGGGTCGATGTATTCGACTAATGCCTTGCCCTAATATCTCAGATATTGTACCTATATCAGAAAGGAAATGACGTACAGAGTCGCCAATCGAACTCATAAATGGGCAGCCCCCCGCTTCCTATCAAGTTACGACGTATGTCATTCGGTTTCTTTTGGTAAAAGGAACGCGTTCCAATGTCAGGTTATCCTTTGGGTGCCATCACTCCCTGCCTGGCACATTACGTATGTCGTGGCTACTGATATGCAGACATGCGCATACGTTGCGTCATCTGCAACGATTTCTACAATATATATGTGTGGTGTGGAACCTCTCGCGGGACATTATTTCCGCAGCTTGACTGACTTACAATCTTGATTGAAGGCAAGACCGAGACTACAGGCCTTACACTTAGGCTGATGTCGGCACTGACCGACCTCTACCTGTGGCAAATTAGTGGTGGGAAATTATAACGGCATTTTCGAGGAATCTCTGGGTGTCGACAAAAACGATCTGGGTAGTATTTTTCCAGAGGACTTTCTTATCGGAACTAATATGGATTAATTTCTAGTCCATGGACAGGCAGTGTTACTGATTGGTGCTACCTGTTCGAGATAATCTCTTCAGGAATGGATTTGTTGTCAGGCAGGTTTGTCCGAGATGTGTACAGAGCGACGAAACGATTCTGCACACTCTAGTTCGATATCCGGACATCACTGATTTACGCCGCATAGCTGTTGTCGCATCTGGAACGGATTCAACTATCGGCCGAGTCCACAGTGATGACAGCGACGCTGCACTTCATTAATCGAATAGGTAGGGCAGGTTTTGGCAGTCTGGTGATTATGGCGAAAGAGGTTATCTGCCGGAGCAGATACCCCAGTGACATTTTGATGGCATGCACTGCTCTCTCACGCAATGATAATAATAATAATAATAATAATAATAATAATAATAATAATAATAATAATATGATAATAATAATAATAATAATAATAATTTTGATGATTATTATCATTATTATTATTATTATTATTATTATTATTATTATTATTATTATTATTATTATTATTATTATTATGGTTATTATTACTATTATTATTATTATTATTATTATTACTATTATTATTATTATGGTTAGTATTATTAGTATTATTATTATTATTATTATTGTTATCATTATTATATGCCAAGCTGACAACAGGGTATGCGATACGGAAGAACGAAAAGTCGAAAGATATAACAAGCTGCCTTAGGCGGTTAAGCAGTTGTGGTCGATGAAAAAGTTGGTAGTAGTATCAATAATTGTCGGATCCCTGGGCAGAGTGAGTAAAAATCTCGAGAAGTACATGGAACAAATAGGGGCTGTAATAAGGGTGGAAACCTTGCAGAAAATAGCTGCTTGAAACCGCACGAATACCCCGGAAGGTGCTCGAAAAATATGAGGTGTTACCTTAGTTCCCTGATAGTGAACAGTTGGTACCGTAGTACATCTCCAACGTTAGAAGCTGCGCAAATATAATAAATAATAATAATTCAAATCTTGGCACACGGTCACCAGTTTTTGATGGCAGATGCGGTTAATTACATCGCTCCCAAAACCAATACCTAGTACTAGTATTAGTATAATCTTATGAAATAATCTCAGTACATGGGTCATATATTGTGAAGGCGCAATGGCCCAGTGGTTAGGGCAGCGGACTCGCGGTCATAGGATCGCGGTTTCGATTCCCAGACCGGGCGTTGTGAGTGTTTATTGAGCGAACACACCTAAAACTCCCCGAGGCTCCGGCAGGGGATGGTGGTGATCCCTGCTGTACTCTTTCACCACAACTTTCTCTCACTCTTACTTCCTGTTTCTGTTGTACCTGTATTTCAAGGGGCCGGCCTTGTCACTCTCTGTGTCACGCTGAATATCCCCGAGAACTGCGTTAAGGGTACACGTGTCTGTGGAGTGCTCAGCCACTTACACGTTAATTTCACGAGCAGGCTGTTCCGTTGATTCTGATCAAACGGAACCCTCGTCGTCGTAACCGACGGAGTGCTTCCATTGTCGTAGGTGTAAAGAAATGACATTCGAAATATATAAATGATGTTTGCACAGGAAACGAATATTTAGGTAACAAAACAGTAAACAGTTATAATTATTATTATTTTTTCATTATTTCTACTTTCTGTGCCTCGGATCTTGTGATTATTTAGCAGCGATGGTTGTAAATAGTTATGCAATGAATTCTATTAAATAATCGTACAAACGTTTCATTGTTGTAATTATAGAATATGATTCGAAAGGTTTCTGCAATTAATGATATGAATGGAATGTACATCTTGAATTTCTGGTTTCAATTGCAATTGAAGGTGATTCAGCACCTACAGCTCTCATGACGTTGAGAAAATAAAAATGCCGTGTGCGATAAGTTCCATTCAGTCGACAGCCAGACTTCTTCACAAATCTCTCCAACAATGCTGAATTTTTTTGTTATCCTTTTTTTAGAAAAATCGAACCATAATGGAATATTATCTCTTTCCCCTACATATTTTTGTTCACTTTATATTCTTCTGCTATATATGTGATGCCTTTTGGAAAAAGAAAAATCATTTAAGACTATTCAGACACTGAAGTTTTATATTTATCGTCATATTCGCATCGCTATTCTTAAGGGTGATATAACATTTAAACAGAGAAATAATATTCACGGAAATGGAAATGTGTTAGGCTTCTATTCCTTGCATTATGACGTAATAATGGTCTGAGCTTTAATATCAATCTGCACTTATTACGATTTTCTTTTAAATATTCGAAATTTAATAATTTTTCAATATATTTTCGATCAATACACGAATGTGATTTTCATTTCCATATATTCAATGCTGTTCATATTACAGAGACAACAGTTTTGCTGTTGTATAGATAGTATCTTAGCTTTTTGAGATATTACACCTAACGGTTCGGCCTTCAATAGACAGAATTTCACCAAGACATGGCAGAATTAAAAAGAAAACTCATAACAGCTTGTGATGTGTGAGTAGAATCTCTAATGCATGTTTTTCTTTTTACCTTCTTTTAGGTTAGACGAACATAGTTAAATATAATATTCATATATTTAATATAGGGAGCATAAAAAACCCATTAGATACAGTAACGCTAGGTATGTAATTCAATATTAGTCAATATATTAGAGAATTATTATTTCGGCTAGTGAGGAATACAGCTCTTGACATGTCTGAGTCTAATCAAATTCTTTCTTTATGTTATTATTATTATTATTGAATGAGAGAGCAGTACATGCCATCAAAGTGACACCAGGATGAAATATACGAAGCCCAGTATACCCATCATGACTACCCGTCTGATAAGGGAACACCAGCCACATGCATCACAACCATATGTGCGCGACATGGTGATCTCATATCAAAATAAACTGCACATGACCTTGCAGGTGGGTCCCAGTTACAATTTTCTTCTGGTCGAGTAACCCATCCCACTCAAAAGTTCCCTGAATAAGGGTTGTTTAAGGATGTTGAACGAAACACCCATATTTACAGAGGTGAATTAATCAAACCGCAAAGAATTCCTTTCAACACACAGCTATGATGCTCCCCTACTACTTCTGCTCGTGATCAGAGATGCACTTATCGTCAGCAACTAAGGGACATGCTCAACTGACAAGCAAATCTGTGGTATTGAGCAGAATATTTGCTGTAGCCCATCTTTTATATCAAAACAAAACAATGTATATGATGACACTTCCAATCAGTTAAGAAGTGTTTTCATGCTATTATTAGAAAATGACCTCCAAATAAATAACCATTCCTATTACACTCTGTCATTAAAGAATAACCTTTTCAATGTTACAACGTAGACGTTGTGCAGTATTGTAGTCATAGAACCATAAGCTGCTGATAGCTGAAATCACATGATTGGTCATCTTGCGACCATTTACATTTCTGGCCAACATTATGGCAAATATTCGGTCGAATCTGTGTATGGGGACACTTCGTATAAAATATTAATTACAAGGGCATTCTTTCCTTGCATCTTTCCTTTCTTATCGAGAACGTCTCTCTAGTTATATACCTATCTATCAATCTGTCTATCTATCTATCAATCTGTCTATCTATCTATCTATCTATCTATCTATCTATCTATCTATCTATCTATCTATCTATCTATCTATCTATCTATCTATCTATCTATCTATCTACCTATCTATCTATCTATCTATCTATCTATCTATCTATCTATCTATCTATCTATCTACCTATCTATCTATCTATCTATCTATCTATCTATCTATTATCTATTTGTCTATCTATCTATCTATCTATCTATCTATCTATGTATCTATCTATCTGTCTATCTATCTATCTTTCTGTCTAACTGTACGCCTAACAGCATATCAATTCGTATAGTGTTTATTTATATATGCAAGTATACACAGACACAAACACACACATGTATATATATATATATATATATATATATATATATATAGAGAGAGAGAGAGAGATACATATATACATACATATATATATATTATATATATATATGTATAACGATGTATAATCCTGTATGTTGATGTGTGTGATCTTATGTGTGTGTGTGATATTTTGTCTCATTCTGCGTATACGTGCATATGTGTTTTTTTTTGTGGTAGTATAACTTAAACAGAAAGGCGACTTACTTTCGCACGCAAACATACACAAGGACACGCACATATGTTCATATATACATACATATATATATACACACAAAAGCTAACACATTTATTATACACATACGTACACATACATACATACATAATTACATACATACAATACACGCACATATACATACACCTATTAATTCGTACGTACATACCGAGACGCTAGTGTCTAAGTGCGTTCTCCTAATTCATATCGACAGCAAAACCCAGGAGGTTTAGCATTAATGCAAGAATCAAATAAATACAGGTGCATGAACTGTCAGAGTAGGTTCAACATTGCTAGGTGTGATAACAACGTTGATTTGATTGCTCGGACACCAAGCTTCTGTTATAGCTGACGTTTCCATTCTGTAACTACTCTATGTTTAAAGTGTGAGGGGTTATTATTTTGTCTGCCGTTTTTGTCTTTGCGCGTCTGTCCTTCTGTAGTTAAACTCTGTCTTTCCACTTTTCTCTCTCGCTCTCTTTCTCTCTCTTTCTTTCTCCAATTCTGTATATGTGTGTATATGTGTGCGTGTGTGTGTGTAGAATGTATATATATATATATATATATGTGTGTGTGAGTGTTTATATATCGTTTTTCTCTTTCTGTCAATTTCTTTTCTCTCCTTTCTCGTTTAGCGTCAATCAAAGAAGAGGTGTATGTAAGTATAAATTCAAATATAATTGTATAGAGGCAGACAAAAACTTATATATAGACATAGATAGAAGACATAGATAGATAGACAGATAGATAACTACATACATACATAGATATGGAAATATATATATATATATATATATGTTTATATGCGTGTATATATGCACACACATAAATATATATATATATACATATATATAACTATATGTACATTTATATATATATATAAAGCCTACGAAAACGATCACGGTAACCCCAGGCAAGTAGGAAAGAAAAACACATGAGAGCAAAGTGTTCTCTCTCTCTCTCTCTCTCTCCTCTCTCTCTCTCTCTCTCTCTCTCTCTCTCTCTTGGATTTACAGGATCCTGCTCAAGGTGGTTTCGTCACTTGCACGCACCATCTTTGCTACATTCACTCATCTTTTATTGATTCTTTCACGAGACAAAACTTACCACTCTATTCTCACCTTCTTTTTCAAGTGGTACTTGAAAACTTGAGCGATTGGCCAAGAGTCTGCCACACACATTCTTTCTCCATGGTCAACAGTACGATGAAAACGGCCTTGCCTTCCCGGTTAAGGGAAAGTGGCCGAGCAATTTTCATGAAAGACTCACTCGGCCAACAACCGAATTCGTCCTACACGTGAGAGCAGCCGAAATGGTTGAACACTGCATGAGTGCGTGCAGAAAGCTTTCCTCACTCTGACTGCATCTCGGAAAGTCCGTCCGATTTAGCTCGAACCATGCCTGTAGAGCTTATGCCGAACGGATAATGCTTCCCGATTAAAAAAAAAGACTCCGCCGGTTACGACGACGGGGGTCCCAGCTGATACGATCAACGGAACAGCTTGCTCGTGAAATTAACGTGCAAATGGCTGAGCATTCCACAGACACGTGTACCTTTAACGTAGTTCTCGGGGATAATCAGCGTGACACAGAGAGTGACAAGGCTGACCCTTTGAAATACAAGTACAACTCATTTTTGCCAGCTGAGTGGACTGGAGCAACGTGAAATAAAGTGTCTTGCTCAAGGACACAACGCGTCGCCGGGAATCGAACTCACAACCTTACGATCATGAGCCGAATGCCCTAACCACTAAGCCACGCGCCCTCACAATGCTTCCCGATAGCATTGCCACGCCAGGCATCTCTGGTGATTGTCCATAGGTCCCGACCCGAAAGTTGTCCTGAACAGACGGGCCAGGTGTTCCTCATCGACGCTCAGATTCTGCCGGAGAACATCGTCGCACCTTCTCTCCAATAAATCCTTTATTGATCGCTTTCGTGGAATTGAGGTCGAACAAGTTTGGTCCCGGACGGCAGGGTTGCTTAATAGCAAGCGGCACTCGCGGTGCCATTCGCCTAGCCTCGGTCTCTGTTTGATTCACGGCCAAAGAGACGAGCTGTGGGGAAGCGCGCCTCACAAACTTTACTCTCGTTACATTGAGTACTGTTTTTGTTCAACCTGGACATGGGACGTATTCATTATATGTGTGTATGTTTGTATGTGTGTGTTTGTATGTGGAGACGCCATGGCCCAGTGGTTAGGGTAGCGAACTCGCGGTAGTAGGATCGCTGGTTCGATTCCCAGACCGGGCGTTGTGAGTGTTTATTGAGCGAAAACACCTAAAGCTCCACGAGGCTCCGGCAGGGGGGGGGGTGAACCCTGCTGTACTCTTTCGCCACAACTTTCTCATTTTTTCTTCTGTTGGCCTGCTCGCTTAGCCAGCGGGGTGGCGTCATTTGAAGGCTAAACCAATGCGAAGCGCATTGTGACCTGCGATCTGTAGCAACACCTGATAGCCCGGTATATCACGGTGATCACGGTGATATATATATATATATATATATATATATATATCTTTTCCTCATTGATATAACAAGCTCCCTAATCCTCATTTGTTTAATATAATTCTTACTTTATTAACATATATCAGCTGATAGTAAGGGTTTCAGTCTGTCTCCCTCAATTTGATTAACATTATCAATCATTATTTGTAGATATTGATTTATTCGCAGGTGCATATCTAATTACATCTATTTGGATTTAGTAGGTGTATAGTTATTCACTATCGTGTCTTTTTAATTTTATTTATTTGAATTTATTAAAAGTATATTTAATTCTGCGTCGGCAACAAAATCCTTCTTCCTTATTGTTCATTAATTTGCGCTTGAATGTAATTATCTGGAAAATTTCCTCAACGCATAAGCCATACTTTTTTCTTCAAATGATATAAGATTTTGACAACCATTATGTAAATAAATTGATTTATGAGGAAATAAACAAATAATCTTCCAAGCTGCTATGTCCATAATTTAAGGGTCACTTAAAAAAAAAACTATCAAAATGGAACAAGAACAAAAAGAAACCCTTACTATTAATATTTTTTGAAAATCTCTTTACTATCAGCGACTTTCTGATATCTATTACCACAGGACAGAATTACGTCCTTGTAAAATAAAGGAGTAATATTGTTCCATTTATTTTTCAATAATTCCCAGACTTCCTTTTGGCTCTTTGGATTTCTCCTTGGCGCCCCATCTCTATTAATCTTCCACTTCCCATACAATGACACTGCCTCCTCTATATTTCCCTGTCAGCTTGACACATGCACGAGCTAACCTTCACCATTTCTTCATCAGTCAGACATTCCACCATCGGAACCAGTCATATTAAACTTCCATTCGTCGCTAAAACGAACCTGTAAAAACGACATATTCGTGAGCTAAACGAAGACGGTCTCTTTGATTCGTCATGGGGATCAAAGGTTTCTTTGCCATTGCCCCAGCAAGCAACCAAAACTTCTCAGCCTCCGAGAAACTGTTTTGTGCGATACGTTGACATCGGAAGGGGAACTAAACTTGCGGGATATCTCAGCAGCACTTTTAAACCTATCCTTCACGGACATTCTAACCATAACACGATCCTGTCTTGGGGACATTTTACGAGGTCTACCGGTTTGGGGTTTAGCATCTGTCGATCCTGATGACTTGTAACGAGCTACAATTCGTGGCACAATACTTGTAGACCTTCCTACATAATTTGACTTGCCCTCTCGGTGAAGACACACCATTCTTTGTTTTTCGTCACAGGACACCAATCGTATTTAAAAAGCCGCCATTTTTTCTGTTAACTGTTCCAATAATGTAAGCTCATAAGAAGTAACTGTTAGCCCATTAACAGTCCGCTACACAGTCTGCTAATCAACAAATACTTCAGCTAGGCCGCTGCGATTTGGGAGATTGTTTGTTTATTTCATCATAACTTACAAAATATTTTTTTCAAATCACTTGAAGTTCTCACGAGAGATAGATATTAGATATATCTAAATTTGTGTAAAATAACTAGTCTCAATATATTGTTAATCTTCTATAATAACTATTGAAATATACTTGTTCTCACTGACCGCTACTGTATATATATATATAATATATATATATATATATATATGCACAAAATTAAGAGGAATGACCACCACAGTGGACACCTAATAAGCTAAATACAGACGTCAAATCGCCATTACCACGAAGAGTGTGTTCTCAAGAAAAATTTCAGCAAAATGCCAAAATGTAAAAAGGGCAAGACAAATGAAAATATACGAAATAAAAAACGATTACCTATGTACCATAGTTTCACTTGTCAATATTTACGTATGTAAATGTCTGCAAGGTCATCAGCGTAGTCTGTCGCTTACGAAAATCAATTTCCAGAACAAGAAACAGAACGCTCGCCCTGAAAGAGAGCATGTATAAATATCTGCAAATTATATTTGGGGGTATTTTTCAAATGTCTCCATTTCGGCGCACTGAGGCCGGAAATAACTCTGCACTTAATAAATTTCAGCAGTTAATTTACCTATTTCTTTACTACCCAAAAGGGGCTAAACACAGAGACGATAAACAAGGACAGACAAACGGATTAAGTTGATTATATCAACCCCAGTTCGTAACTGGTACTTATTTAATCGACCCCGAAAGGATGAAAGGCAAAGTCGACCTCGGCGGAATTTGAACTCAGAACGTAACGGCAGACGAAATACGGCTACGCATTTCGCCCGGCGTGCTAACGTTTCTGCCAGTTCGCCGCCTTTTCGGCAGTTAATTTACCGGTTAGAGAATATTGTTATTTAAAAATTAAATAATGAGGGTAGAAATTGATATTAATCAATTAAAACCAGTGATTTAGCATACTTAAAAATTCCGAAGATTAAATAATATATTACATACAAAATGAAGAGGTATGACCACCAACTTGGTCTCCTAATATCCTAGATATAAGCGTCAGATCGCCATTACCACGATAATCTCTCCAACAATCAGTTGCTCATACTTTCGCCTCCAAGAACAGTTCCATAATTGCTTACACCTACAGCTGGAGAGTTGTTGCTGCTGCTGCTGCCACTGCTACTACTGCTGCTGTGTCAAACAATGAGGAGTCAGAAATAGCAAAATCTAAATAAATAACGTTCCTTTAATTATATCCTTCTGAAGATACGATTTTTCGACGAAAATATAAACGATATTTTAGACTTTCTGCCTTGTTAGAAGCTCTCTCATTATTTCTCTCTTCATTTATTTTCTAGTTCTGTTACGATGATTCGAGCGAGCTACAGCCCTCTTATACATACATACAAGCATACATACATACATACATACATACATACATACATACATACATACATACATACATACATACATACATACATACATACATATGTGTGCGTGTGTTGGGGGTGGGTGTTCAGATCTATATGTAGGCGTAAATATGCACGCATGCATGTATGTATATATCTGCATATATATATATATGATTGTGTTTTTGCCTTGTTAAAAATTAACACGTAGACAATAAATAAATAGTTACCAGGGTAGCAAAAAATGACGCAAGAGGAGAAGATTGCATAGTTTTATATCATTTATTCTTTTGAATAATATCAGTGGAATTTTCGAAACATGTGTCGAAAGTAAAAGAATTTGATTTATACCTGCGTTAAACTCCATTTACATATATATATACAGTAATACTGAAATGAATATGAACTTAAACCCCGAATTGAAGAAAAACGAGATCCTTGGCATATGTATATGTATAAGATGTGTTTGGGTATACGTAACATATCGCTTGATTTGCCGGAGGTGATATATTACAGGACTCAATAGAAGTGTAGAGTATCCTTAAATAAATTACAACTGAAAAATGCGCAATACATACATATATATATATATAATATATATATAATATATATATATATATATATATATATATATATATATATATACGTGTATGTGGGTGGTGTTTGCGTGCGAGCGTCCATGCGTGGTGTATGTGTGTGTGAGTGTGTTCTTGTATACAGTTAAGTAAAACAAAAGTATAAAAGTTGGACAAGTGTTTGTTAATGACATCAAAGTACTCATAAAAGAGTGACCTACCTACCAATCATTTATCTTAGTGTGTTTTCATTCGATCGACCAGTGCATTGCCTACAGCAGACTCCTTTTTAGTCTTTTTTTGTCCGGAAACTGTCTCACTTCGATTATAGGTCTATCTGTTCTCCTCCAAATAATTACAGTCACATTCTATTATATATATATATATATATATATATATATATATGTATGTATGTATGTATGTATGTATACACAGAAAAAATTTAGGCTCACACAAAAATATCAAAAGCAAAATGCAACCTAAATCATTGAAAAATATATTAACCACCGCAAGAATATATCCATTAACAACAGAACCAAAGTAGGAAATGGTGGTCGACCTAAATGTGGTACATGACCCCACCTTTTGGATGGATCAGCTTTCCACTCTAAACAAGGTGAGATATTTAAGATTAAATCAAATTTCGCCTGTGCATCGGAGAATGTATTCTATGCAATTACATGCTTAGGGTGTGGTAATAATTATATTGGCCAAACAGGAATATCACTCCCTCGAAGAACCACTCTCCACAAAGAAAAAATCCTCCACCCACAATACAGACACATACAGTAAACACATAGAAAGGTGCACTAGGAAACTTAATCCTAATCTCCTAATTTTTCCCTTCTATCAATGTTCACGGAACACCTCAGTGCAACAAAGGATGAATAAAGAGGCAACTTTCATCAATAGATATCTTCTCCAACTCAATATGAACACATAACATAATACAGGACACTACTAACTTTTCAATTAATACCACTAAACCCCATACATCTATACACCATTAAAATTACAAATATATATATTCCCTAATTGCACCAAATCCAGAACTACTTGCCTCCCTTACACATAATCGGTTTACTCAGGGACTAGTAGACCTCCCACCGTTCAGTAATCGGTGTGCATTCAAAGCAATGATTCGTAAATTTACGAAACCGATTTGCTTTTGAATCTCTTTAACAGTTCACAATAATGATTTTTATCACTTTTATTTCTACCTAAGTTCATGTAATTGTATCGTTATTTTTCATAAAATGCCTTTAATTTTTTGATTTCCAATATGCATTTTCGCTTATTTTTCTTCTTGCTTTCCACTTATATTTCCACGTGTAGTTTCTATTCTCTTTTTCTAACACATTTCTTTTATATATATAGCATATTCCTTATATATATATATATATATATATATATATATGTGTGTGTGTGTGTGTGTGTGTGTACCTATACATATATACATATAAATATCATAAACAAGATTGGGGAGAATTCGTTCAATTTTTTAAAATTCTTTTCTTCTTTAGGCAGAAGGAGGGAACCAGTCGATTTGAGCGACCTCAACACGCATCTGGTACTTAATTTATCGACCCCGGAAGGATGACAAGAAAATAGACCTCGGTTGAACTTAGAACGTAAAAACAGATGAAATACCGCTATGTATTTCGCCCGGTGTACTAATGTCTCTGCCAGCTCGCCGCCTTCCATTTTTTTTAGTACAGTATCATTTTCATTATGTCAGACTAGATAACGTCAGATTGCATTAGCAATCTGCTCGGATTCCAAATGCCTATAGCTTACATGCTTACAGAGATACATACGAGTGAGTGAGGAAACGTAACGAAGCAGAATTCAACATATTTGCCATGATTTACTTTTATATTTAAGAATAGTTTTGACTGAACACCTTTTAAGATTTTGTATGTTTCAGTTAGGTTCATCTCATCAGGTGCTGGGAATTGAAGTGGAAGCTTTGACAGATATACAAAATGGTGTGCAGTTGTCAAGGCCTTTCATATCACTTAATGCTAAATCTATCGCTGTAACATCAACTATTTTCTCTTCTTTTTAGATCCGCCTTTCCTGACAAGATTTTCGCAGGTTGTTGGTGCTACTCTGGCGACATGCTGCTGCACAGAATATATCAGTGATATAAATTCCTTGTATTAGGGATGAGATGTTGGTGCAAGTTTGATTGACAATGATTACGGCGGCAACAATCTTTACGTAGGAATAACCAAACTTCATGAGATGGAAATAAGAACATGGCTGGGCTGCATTTCGGCAGCGTTTTTTCAATCCTTGCTTCAAGTGTTAATCGAAAATATCGATGGTCATTTAACTTCCTTATTTTCGCCCTTTGTCTTTCACCATCCTCTTTGGTTTTCACACGGTATATTTTAAGCGTTGGGTTTTCACAGAAAAACACTCAAGTACGTTTGAAATGTAACCGATATTTCTTATCGCCATGTAGAGAAATCTCCCGCATGATCGTAAGCAAGATATTTAGCGCAGCTGAAGTA
>NC_043007.1:27443199-27445699 GCF_006345805.1 Octopus sinensis
CATTATATATATATATATGTATATTATATATATATATATATATATATATATATATATATATATATATATATATATATCTTCTTCATTCACCAACAATATAATCATCACTGCGAACATGTTATCGTTATTATTATTATTATTATTATTATTATTATTATTATTATTATTATTATTATTATTAATATTATTATTAAAAGTAGTAGTAGTAGTAGTAGTAGTAGTAGTAGTAGTAGTAGTAATAGTAGTAGTAGTAGTAGTAGTATTTGTAGCAGGAGGAGGAGAAAGAAGAATGGAAGGGGAGGACGTATAGATGATTGTTCTCGCTTGTGGTGGATGTGCAACATGTCGCTTCCCGAAGGTTTGGCAAGCTCTGTTGATAATAAATTACCGTTGTGAATTTTTGGCAAGACTTCGAATAAGGTCCCCTACATTACAGAATGACAAGGGACACTACGAGGTGCGCTTCGTAGGGTTCAATATTCGTTTGGCTACATTCTCTATGTTTTTGAGTTTAAAGTTGTATGAAAATATCTATTATGGATTGGCTTGACAAGGTTTTATGGTTAAGAATTTCGTTTTTTAACCAACTGGGAGGCGGTTAGAAGGTTTCGTAACCATCTGGAAGGCGGCTAGGAGACTTTGAAACCATCTGCAACACGAGGCAGAATCGTTAGGACACTGGTCGAAATGCTTAGCGGTATTTTGCCCATCGATAGCGGTGAGCTGGTACAATCGTTAGCACGCCGGGTGAAATGCTTTGTGGTATTTCGTCCGCCGCTGCGTTCTGAGTTCAAATTCCGCCGAGGTCGACTGTGCCTTTCATCCTTTCGGGATCGATAAATTAAGTACCAGTTACGCACTGGGGTCGATATAATCGACTTAATTCGTTTGTCTCTCCTTTTTTTGTCCCCACTGTGTTTAGCCCCTTGTAGGTAGTAAAGAAATAGGTATTTCGCTCATTGCTACGTTCTCAGTTCAAATTCCGCCGAGTTCGACGTTGCCTTTTACCCTTTTAGGTTCAATGAATTAAGTACAATTGTGTGCTGAGGTCAATCTTATCGACTGACCTTCCCCTACCTAATTTCTAGCGGTGTGCCTATGGTAGAAAGGATTAATCAATTAAAAGAGCCGCTTGAAACAGCCGTAATGGCTTGACACCTGCACATATTCATAACTCGTTTATATTCTATTCACCTAACTTGGAAGCTGCGCTTGGGAAACGCTATAGAAAGTATCTTTATAAAATGTTCATGACTGAATTACCAAGATCAGATATCTTTGTTTACCTGGGTTGCGTTGTCTGTACACTGTGCGTCTCCACAGTTTAAAGGACTGTGTGTTTGAGCGTGTGCGCGTGTGGGCGTGCTGTCGTGTGTGTGTGTTCCTAAATCTTGACAATCGTCATTGGATTGCTTACATTCCCGTAACTTAGCGGTTCGGCAAGCGAACGATAGTATAAGCGCCAGATTTTGAAAATAAGGTATCTTGGGATCGATGTGTTCCATTTAACCCTTCAAGGCGATCCTAAAGGTGTAACTCAACGACTGAGACATATAAAAGGGACACAATAAAAGATAAACGACAAAAATGGATGTCATTCGATCTCATTTAATACTATTTAGATATTATGAAGGCGGTGGTTGTAGAAAGAGAGGGGGAGAGAGATGGGGAGAGAAAGAGAGTGGGAAAGAGAGAGAGAGAGGGGAGGACAGGAATATCTGGAGCTGTATTGCATTTTGTTACCCAATTCCCTGTTGCGTTCTAAAAGATGCTGATTCTTAACAACAGTTTCATATAATCGATCAATGTATTTAATTATTTAGATTCTGAACGAGACAGAATTGTATGGCTAGATAAATGCAAAAAAAAAAAAAACATTAAAAAACAAAAAAAAAATCGAAACCGCAAAACCTTTATTTCGCCAATTCAAAGATTACAAGAAATATCGTTGGAAATATTCCTAAATCGGTTCCAGTGCCAGCTAGTTTAAGAAATTTAGAATTCTCTCTTAACGACCCGTAGACCTCCAATTATTATTACTACACGGTTTTCTTTTGTTTCACAGCAAACTTTTGAGTAAATTACTTTCTCCGGTTTTTATATTTCTTCATAATCGCTTTTTACCGTTGTCATCTACCCTGGGATATTGTGTCTGTAATAACACGATTGTTGCTCTTTTCTATCTCCGCCATATTTTGTTGGCTGCCTTCTGCAGCGTTATTGAATTGTAGCTTAGAGTAGCTTGGAATTTCATTAGGTTCACACGCACATGTACCTGCGAACACACACACACGCAACACTCACACAACGATGTATATGTGTATGGAAGTAGATATACATATATGCTTGGTATTCCTGCTTGCCTGAGGACATCTTTGTTGGGGATATGATTCTGCCATTTGATGCGGAGGATTTTTCGGAGGCAGCGCAGGTGAAAGATGTTTAGGCGACGCTCTTGGCGTGTGTATAGCGTCCAGGTCTCGCTTCCATACAGTAGAGT
>NC_043007.1:27450699-27458199 GCF_006345805.1 Octopus sinensis
CAAAATTTACAGAAAACTCACATTCTGGTGTGTATGTCAAATGCTTTTCTTAGTCTGGTTTACAGCACACGCAAACGTACACACACAGTGTGCAACGAATAAAGTGAAACTAATTCACTGTGTGTGTGTTGACAGGTAGACAATAGAATACGATGGCGATGGCGATGGCGATGTAATATTTGTTTCTGTCTATCACGCTGATAGATACATGAGTAAAATGTATGGCAAGCTAAGAGATAAGAGTGAGTGAAAATGTTCTTGGAAGAGAGTAAATAGCGACAGAGTGATTTGAGGAAGACTAAACTGAAAGTATGAAACAGTGTTTATGTATAAACAGACGACACTTATATATAGTTATGTATGCATCCGTTTAACCCTTTTGTTACCAAACCGCCTGAATTTACCTATTCATATTTAAATGAGAATATCAGAGTAAATCTCTTTAGTACATTCGTGAAAACACGTATTATACTTCGTAAACACTTCAAATACAGTTTTGTACAAAAATCGAAGTGTAATTTTAATTCCGTGAATTATGGGAGATTTTTTTCCGAAATTTGTTCCTATTGTGTTTTCAAAATTTGTAATTCTGACAAAAAATGGATACGAATTTCATTATATCAAGCAGCGAGTCAAAATTCGAAGGATTTTCTACTGAAGACCTTCATAAATCTAACTCTATGACTGAAAAAAAAAGCATCTTTATATAAGAGTGAAGTTGTGTGTCTGTCTCCTACGATTTAGATTCGTAACTACTCCCACATTTTGCGATGCAGTTTAACCAAAAGCGGGTATCTTATAGTCGTGATTCATATCGAGCCCTTCTGGGTATTAGCGCGCGTCTACGATGAGTCTACGATTTAAAAAAAATTTACCATCATATTTTTCCATTTTAATGCATTTTTTTCGCCTTTATATAAGGGAAGTAACTCTCTAAAAATATCTACGATGTGTCAACGATTTAAAAAAAAATTTACCTTAATTTCTTTTCAATTTTTAATGCATTTTTTTGCTATTTTTTGGCTATAACTCTCTAAAAATGCTTATATAGTTATTTCCCTTACAACCCGAGCAACGCCGGGCGATACTGCTAGTATATATATATATATGTACGACGGACTTCATTCAGTTTCCGTCAAGGGTCTGGTCGGCCGGAGGCTATAGCAGAAAACACTTGCCCAACGTGCCAAGCAGTGGGACTGAACCCGGAATCATGTGTAATCCGAGTAAGTTTGCTCTGTAACAATATATACAGATATATATATTTATATATTAAAGCGGCGAGCTGGCAGAAACGTTCGCACGACGGGCGAAATAGCGTTATTTCGTCTATGTTTGCGTTCTGAGTTCAAAATCCGCCGAAGTCGACTTTGCATTTCATCATTTCGGGGTCGATAAATAAAGTACCAGTTGAATACTGGTGTGGATCTAATCGACTAGCCCCACCTTGTGCCTAGAGTAGAAAAGAATATATATAGTTATAATTCGTTCTTTCATTTTAGTTTATTTTGAGATGTAGCCTGTATAATCCGAGTATGTTTGCTCTATGACAAAATATATATTTATACTTCATTGTTCATTTTGAGTGTCCATTGTTTTCTTCTTGTGTACATGTATATACATATATACATGCATACATACATACATACATACATACATACACACATCCATATATATATATATATATATATATATATATTAATATATGTGTGTGTGTGTGCGTGTGCGTTCCTGTAAAGAAATGTACTAAAACGACCAAGAAGAAACATTTTAGGGGTTAGAAAAATCCCTTGCGGTATTTTTCCGTCTTCTTTACACACTGTGTCTGTGTTGTGTAAATGTTTCTCCCCCACCTCATCTCTTGGCAACCGATGATGGTGTGTTTACGTCCACGTACCTTAGCAGTTCGGCAAATGTTTCGATAAAATATGAGCCAGACCTAATGAAAACACGTAACTAGTGCATCCGATACATTCGAATGAAAACCTCTTTGGCGTTGCAACATGATGGCCGCAGTCCAATGAGTGAGACAAGCAAGAGATAAAATATGAAAATCGTTAAAATTTAAACTACGTCTAGTTACAAGGGCTAACTGCAACTTTTCACACGTATGCTTTTTACATTTTGAGCTAGGAAAAATATTTAGACGCACACTTTCTCATGTAAGTACATAATGTAACATAAATATGTTTTTGAGAAAAAATCAATTAAACATATTTAATAAGAATGTAAATCAAGCGCGTCCGAATCTCTGCTTTTAGCGATGTGATGGTACTAACATTGATTTCTTTCCGTTGGAAGATGGCCAAAAACCTTTTTTGATAGAGTGCTGTAACAGATTATATTGACCTAGTGTGCATAACTTGATAATGATATCAATTACTACGGCTCTCCGTCGGTTACGAAACCGAGGGTTCCAATTGATCCGATCAACGGAACAGCTTGCTTGTGAAATTAACGTGCAAGTGGCTGAGCACTCCACAGACACGTGTACCCTTAATGTACTTCTCGGGGAGATTCAGCGTGACACAGAGTGTGACAAGGCTGGCCTTTGAAATACAATTAAAACAGAAACAAGAAGAAAGAGTGAGACAAAACTGTGATGAAAGGGTACAGCAGGGTTCGCTACCACCCCTTGCCGGAGCCTCATGAAGCTTTAGTTGCTTCCGCTTAATAAACACTCACAACACCCGGTCTGGGAATCGAAACTGCGATCTTACAACCGTGTGTCCGCTGCCATGACCACTGGTCCAATGCGCCTCCACTATGATATAAATATGACGGGGATGAAAGATAAATTCGACCCTTGCAGTAGGACTCGGCAAATATTTAAATAATTGTAAATACTGCTAAGCTTTAAGCATTATGCAAAGATTATTTGACTGGCTTATCTCCGCATTGTTGTGTGATTAAGGGTTTTGGTTTTCAATTGTGTGTATTCGGTTTTAGTTACTCTGTGCCGCATCTTGTGTATGAATCTTCTATTGTGGCCCCGGGTTGACTAATGAGTTTCGAATGAATCGGAATGAATCGGTATGTGGAAACCTGTCTATGTATGTATGTATGTATGTATGTATGTATGTATGTATGTATGTACGTATGTATGTATGTATTTGTGTGGTAAGTAGCTTGCTTACCGACCACGTGGTTTCGGATCTATAATAAAGGCGGCTTATTCGCAATTTACAACCGAAAGGGAGATGTATATACCTTACTAAAGTGACAAGTAAGTTATTATATAGGTGCTTTTTCGTAACTATAAGTTGTTTTCACCGTTATTTCTAGCAACGCTGGGGCTAACTAGTAACCTTTGTCACTTGAGTGGCGTCTACAAACAAATGTGTGTATGTGTGCGTGAGTGTGTTTGAGTGTATGTGTTTATGTGCGTTTGTGTGTGTATGTGTATTGGTGTCTGCATTTATCTTCCACCTCTAGACAACCGTTTTTGTATGGTTTAGCTGTTGTGTATTAGCATCACGGTAACAGAGATCAGTAGATACTTACCATATTTAAACAAATGGAGCGGGGGTTGATCTCTTTGACTAATATCATCCAAGACGGTGCCTCAGAAAGCTTGAAGTCTAGCAAGAGAAAAAAGTAAGAGGTACAATTCTGTGAATTATCTCCAATACTTCAGTTTACATTTATGCATTTACAGAACACAATTGAAAGTGATGTTTCGCTTAGCCAAATGCTGGAATGTAACATCTTCGGTGCTGTAACCCTCATCGCAATATTGGATTTGGCATATTTGCTAATAAAAAAATCCTTCACGTTGGTTTAAGATCTTTATTACGAGAGAATAAAGAATAAAGCTTCGTTTCCATTATGTCAGTTGCTCCTTCTAGTCGCGTGTATAATAAAAGATTAAAAAAACTTGCCGTCGAATATGCTAAACCATTTTATTTTCAAAACACCATACATCGAAATAAAATCTAAATCTCTTGAGTTAATGGAAGTCAAATAAAACAGAAGTTAATTAGTTCTATAATGATTTCTTAAGTTAACTTGCAAGTTAAGTCGTTAACGAAAATGTTAACTTCGTTAATTAACGATTAACGGATTAGCAGTTTGGTGCCAAGGTTTTCTGTATACGTCGAAATAAACGGGAGTGGACGAATAACAGAAATGGGTAAGATTAAAAGCATGATGAAGTGATGCTGAGTCTGCAGAAAAATCAGAATTCAAGGAAGGCTAATCGACATATTACTGAGATTGCATAAAGGAACATAGAAACATTATGAATAGTAAAGAGATGATTATAATAATGTTAATATTGATGAAGACGATGAAGCTTTGTCGTGTAGCAATCTGTAATGCTTTTATTTCGCAGAGCCGGTTGGTTCGGCGAGGAAATATCGTACATACGCAACTAGAATATCTGTTGGATTGCAGCAGTGCACAACACCATATTTGTAATAAAAATTCCTACATTCTGCAACATTACATTTGCTTTCGGCGATGGCTTTGTTCAGGAGCCATTGTAGGCTTTATACAAAATGATTCTATTGTTGAGCCCCTACGACGTTTGTAAACAAACTGCATTTGTCAAACTAGAAAACTACCCAAACCGCGGTTTTTTTTTAATAAATATTTCTTACAACGATACTAGATTTTTTTCCTAAGCCTGTATGTTATATCGCTAAAAACACAGACGTGAATACAACGGAAGTAATCGGACAATATAAGTATAAAATTATATAAACCATACAGTTTTATTTATAAATACATCAACGATAATATGAATGGGCATATTGACAAAATCCTCGATACACATATGGGAAAATGTATTACAAATAGCTAATAATATAGCGGCGAAGCGCGTGAAATAAAAGCCTCTTGTCCAAAACATATCAGAAAGATGCAAGCACACGAATAAACTGCTAATGTCTATTTGATTTGTCTTTTGATGGCGGACGTGGAAGTTATGTTGTAAAATTCATAACTCTAGCTGTTAGTTTGATCTTAAGAATATAATGTTTATTCGCAGGATCAGCAAACTCTAAGAACAAGAATCAATTGTTATACAATACAATACATAAGTACTAGGCTTACATTTTTGTACTTTTTATACATACACACATACATACATATGTATGTACATACATACATACATACATACATACACACACACACACACACACATACATATATACATACATACATACATACATACACACACACACACATACATACATACATACATACATACATACATACATACATACATACATACACAAACACACACACACACAACACACACACACACACACACACACACACGTCTGTACGCGCTCGTCGGTATGTAGATCAGGGGCGGCCGTGGTACGAACACATCACTTAAATTTATCAGCAGTATGTTCACTTACCAAACTTTGCTGCTGCTGCTGTTTGTTTGTTGAGCGAAGCGATCTTCGTCCTAGAAGTCCGAATCATGGTCCTTTGCTATTCGTAAGACCTGCAGAAGAGAAAGCAGGTCAAACCCCGACACCGAGAGCATCGACGGATGGATGAATACGCATCCAGGCTCAGCGGTTGCGTAGGAAGTCGGGGACAAGAAACAGGAAGAAAGAGTGAGAGAAAGTTGGAGCGAAAGAGTACAACAGGGGTCGCCACCACCCCCTGCCGGAGCCTCGTGGATCTTTAGGTGATTTCGCTCAATAAACACACACAACGCCCGGTCCGGGAATCGAAACCGCGACCGATCCTCCGTCCGCGAGTCCGCTGCCCTAACCGCCGGGCCATTGCGCCCCTACTTGCTGCTGCTGCTTTTCCTATAAGTGAACCATACTTTGTCTGATACCATGTACATTGTTCCACTGAGCAAACCTCGAGTTTAATTTCTTTGTTTCAATCGATTCACATTATTAAAATAGTTTATGATAATTAACAATTCGAATATTCGTGTTATCACTATTTAATTATTCATTCAGTTTGCTTGTTGCATAAAATCTTTTAAAAAATCATTCTCACACAAAATGGAAGAGAATTATCATGAGGTGTATTGTTTGTTGTTGATGATTCAGTAATGGATAATCAATTCCGCTGTATATTTATTGATTATTAGTAAATCATTTTCCATTGTTACTTCCATGTAGTCTAAAGAAACAGAGTTGTTACATTGTCTTAAACCGAGCGATGTGTGTGTGTGTGTATCTGTGTGTGTGTGTGTGTGTGTGTGTGTGTGTGTGTTATTATTTGTTAAGTGTCTGTTCGCCCTTAAAGCAGGGTAACGCAACGTAAAAGTCAACTGAATTAAATTGCACAGACAGTACTATGTCAATTTTACTATTTATATAATAATAACCATCATCATCATCATCGTCGTCGTCGTCATCGTTGTCGTCATCATAATCTTCATCATCATTACCATCCTTATCATCATCATCATTGTCGTCGTCGTCGCCGTCGTCATCATCATCATCATCATTTTCAACATCATCCTCATCGTCATCATTATTTTAATCCTCATTCACATCATCATACTCATCGTCGTCGTTATCATCATCATCATCATCATCGTCTTCATCGTCGTCGTCGTCATCATCATCATCATCATCATGACTATCATCATCATGGACCAATGTGAAATAAAATGAAGTGATTCCGACTGAGGTCGACTTTGCTTTCTTCCTTTCGGGGTCAATTAGTTAAGTGCTAGTTACGCACTGCGGTCGATATATAATCAACTTAACCTCTTTGTCCTTGCTGGTGTCCCCTATGTTTAGTCCCCTTTGTGGGTAATAAAGAAATAAGTATTTCTGTATATTTCATATCCTAATAATAAATTTTTCATTCATCTATATTTTACATTTGCTGTCTAGAAGATATCCTTGAAATAATTACACAATGATTTTTTTCAGGTCCCCATTTATTATAGATTGTAAAGACCTTCTTTCTTTCCTCTCAATAGTAATTATCTTAAAGGCGGCCAGCTGGCAGAAACGTTAGCACTCCGGGCGAAATGTTTACCTATATTTCGTCTGCCGCTACGTTCTGAGATCAAATTCCGCCGAGGTCGACTTTGCCTTTCATCCTTTCGGGGTCGATAAATTAAGTACCAGTTACGCACTGGGGTTGATGTATTCGACTTAATCCCTTTGTCTGTCCTTGTTTGACCTCTATGTGTCTAGCCCCTTGTGGGTAGTAAAGAAATAGGATAATTAGCACGCAGAGCACAATAATTTGCAGAATTTGGCTAGTCTGAACGTTCTGGGTTCAAATACCGTCGAGGTCGACTTTGCCTTTCATCCTTTCCGGGGTTATAAATTAAGTACCATTTGAACAGTGGGACTGATGTAATCGATTAGCACCCACCTCCCAAATTTGAAACCAATATTAATAATCCTAATTACCCTTCTGATTTCCATTCTATAAACTATATCTATTTAAGGCTCCTTAATTTCTAGCTTTCAGTGTCGGTGTTACAGCGCGCAATTGACAAGAATAAGAAGGTGTTTATCCATTTTAATACAGGCATTTCCCCCTGAATTCAAAATT
>NC_043007.1:27463199-27470699 GCF_006345805.1 Octopus sinensis
AGAGAATGAGAAGATATCTCGTTTAGAAAGACAAATGAAAAAATGATAACGCGCAACAAAAGTGAAGAATTATGAACAGTAAATAATAAATATAATAAATGATATTAATTCTTGTTTCTTCTTCTTCTTCTTCTTTCTTCGCCTTCTTCTTTTTCTTTTTCTTTTTCTTCTTCTTCTTCATCATCATCATCTTCTTCCTCCTCCTCCTCCTCCTCATCATCATCATCATCATCTTCTTCTTCTTCTCCTTTTTTCCTCCTTCTTCTCCTTTTCCTTCTTCTTTTCCTTCTTATTATTATTACTTTTCTTCTTTTTTTTCTTCTTCCTCTATTATCTTCTTCTTCTTCATCATCATCATCTTCTTCTTCATCATCATCATCATCATCATCATCATCATCATCATCACCTCATCATCATCATCATCATCATCATCTTCTTCTTTTTCTCCTTCTCCTTTTTCTCCTTCTTCTCCTTCTTTTTCTTCTTCTTATCATTATTATTATTATTATTTTTCTTCTTTGTTTTATTCTTCCTCTATTATATTCTTCTTCTTCTCCTCCACCTCAGCCTCCTCTTTCTTCTTCTTCTAACAGCAACAACAATAACAAAAGATACCAGAAGAACGTCAACAACGGCAATGATAATCATTGTACTTTCCACGGTGAGAAAAACAAATATATACATATATACGACGGGCTTCTTTCAGTTTCTGTCTACCAAATCCACTCAGAAGGCTTTGGTTGGTCCGAGGCTATAGTGCGACGCAGCGGGACTGAACCCGGAGCCATGTGGTTCGTAAGAAAGATACTTACCACACAGCCACTCCTACGCCTATAAATATATATGATTCACAATCTTTAATATGGACACATGTTTATCTGAGTTTATGTTTCCCTCACACTCCATCAGCTCTGGTCAACTATTCCTCGAAATTACTCCCCTGACCATCACAGAGTAATGGTCATGTTTCAGTGATGGTTGCAACCTCTTCGCATTAATTTCTTGATCTCAGAATCTCCAGAACCACACACTCAACCACCGTCAGAAAATAGAGCAAATCTGGACTCATCTCAGAATATGCCAATGTGCCAATTTGTTAGTGATCGCTCCACCATCTCACTGGCCCAATCTTTTCTCCGCTTCATATTGGCTGGCCGAAGAAGTGATTTCCTTCTTCCAGCACTGCTATAGCAGCCAAGCTTATGGAGATTTCTGACATCTGTTCTGGGACTAACATCAATATACTTTGCTATGTCAGAGGCTTTTCAAAGAGGATTATCCTGTACACATCTCTTAACAAAGCGAAGTCTCTTGTCACAGGGTCCCCCGTCGACTTGGGCTAGGTAATGTGGACTCCTTCCTCCCTCTGGTGAATTGCACAAACACGCTATTAACTACAGAAAGCGGGATCCCAATTTTCTATGCTGTTTCACGTTGAATAGTTCCCTCAAGATTGACCCACAATATGGCCTCTTTGAAATTCGGACAGTTCCAAGGCTTCTTTTGTACGTAGCATGGTTTAAACACTTACATATAGAACGTGAAACATAAAAATGTTAATTAATAAAAAATATGGACCTTTTCAACTTAAGATAAATATAAAACGATGTTTATGGTGTGTCTATTACTTCTGCCATGTCTGTATGTATGTACGTATGTATAGGTGTGTGTAGAGTGCATGAGTGCTACATATACACACACACATACAATATATATATACAACATTATATAATATAATATATATATATAATACATATATACATATATATATCTATATACATATTTATATATAGACAAATATATATATATATAATACATATATATATTATAAATAATAAATAAATGTATATTATATATATATATATTATAGATATATATATTATATATATTCTATATATACGTATTATGTGGGGGGCATATGTAGGAAATATACTTGTTTTAAATAGATTCTGCACTGTCCTTACTGTTTTTGTATACTTTTTGATATCTAATTTTCCTGTAATAATTCAATTCTATTTTCATTCATTTACTTATTTCATACCTATTCCACCCCACTTCTTTATCATATTTTACAGGCTATTATTCCGTATTTTTCTTTTGTAATATTGAACATATTTTATAGATTCTGATCATGCTTATCTTTTCCTGTACATTGTTCGAGGAAGTGCATTGCTAGCGTTTCCCAGAATATTTTTTGGGTTTATGTCTGGCATGGTATCATGTTTGTGATAAGATCGCCTTGATAAATAACATATCTATAGCTTATGCGCCTTGTATGGTCTATATGTTTTAAGTTCGTGGTTTTTTCTTCTTTAGGCTGGCTCTATTAATACGAGTACCAAAGGTTGAATAGCATGTTTCCATTTTTCTTTTGTATTATAATGTTTAAAATCACAATGTCCTTTTTTCGGAGTACGTTATTTGTACTGTTTAGTAACTCGTTCATACTAATTGTATACTTGCAAAGCAGAGTTGGAGTAAAACACATGTTATGTAATTCCTTCACAACTGCTGATTATTATAGTTTTCATGATAGCGTTTACGTTTTTAACGCTGTACATAACTCATGGTTGAACTGCACCTCTCAGGGGTCGAAAACATTGATATCCGTTTGGCAGCTGATGAAGGAATTCACGCATTTTTCATGGCTTCATGTTTTGTGGAGATTACTTGCATTAATATCCGTTGTTTTTATTCATAGATAACCATAGTAAGAGTAGATAAAGCATTGATATTCGTGTCTTAGTTCTGGGGAGCTCTTTGGCGTACAACCTAAAGTATATTTATACATCTATGTGTGTACATACATATATAACGGTGTATATATATATATATATATATAATATATATATATATATACGTGCATATGCATATAGGTGTATATTATTTATAAATATATGTGATATATATACTATCATCTATATAAAAATCATATATATATATATACGTATACATATATGTATCTTCTATATATATATATGTATATATATATATGTATATATATATATCATATCTATATATATACATATAAATATGTATATAATATAATAGTCGGGACCCCTTCGGTCCGACACTGACCATGGGATTGTACCTAGGAAGTTACCTCCTAGTCACAAGTCTGGCAAGGTGTTTATGGAAGACCAGCATCGCCCATCATACCGGCCTTCCCTCTACACGCCACCAGTGTTATCAAGGGAAAGACAAAGTCGATACAGCTTGGCACCTGTGACGTCGCAACTCATTTCTACAGCTGATTGAACTGGAGCAACGGAAGTAAAGTGTCCTGCTCAAGAAACCACCACGCAGCCCGTCCGGGATTCGAGCTGACAACCTCACGATCGTAAGCTCGAACCTCTAACCACTGAGCCATACGCATTCACTTATATATATAAATATATTATATTATACATGTATATATACATATATATGTATATATATATATATATATATATATATATATATATATATATATATATATATATATATATATATATATATTTTGGTGAAATAGAAAAGATGAATAATCTTTTGCAGATTAACAAGTTTAACCGTTACCTGTAGCAAAAATCACAGCAAAGACAGCACGGTTGGAGGTACAACCATATGGGCTTTAGGAGCCTCGTTCGATTTGTTTTGCTGCGCCTCGTTTTTGTTTTGTTTTGCCAACGGATTTCCTATTTCTTCCTGAAGAGAAAGACACAATATGTCTCCTTATTCAATCGGAATTTGGTAAATTGTGGCTTTCGAAACCCGTGTAGAATGCAATAAAACGATTTCTGTTCAATCTTCGTTCAACTCCATTTCTTCAATTCACTAATAATATTATATATATATATATATTTATAAATATATACAGAGTGCATAAGGTATTTGAGGACATATTTGAGGCTATATATATTCTACCAGTTAATTTATAATTAACATATAATTTGCATGTTCTACGGCCTCAATATTCCACTAGTTAATACTATGTTTCAGTCTTTATAGATACCACCTAATAAATAAACAATTTAGTCTTAAATGATTGAATTAATAAGCAATTTCTATATAATCTCCTTTTATCTAACGTTAATAAGGTATATATATATTCTTCATCATGGCGTTAGTGATTAAGCTATTTATTCCTTTCTATAGTGTACTATCTTACCTGATCATATTATTATTTTATACCAGGCTTTATAAAATTAAACCCAATTTTTGCATCCCTAGATATTTTTATTAGCTTATATATAACAGCACCGGCAGCTTTACTACGTATAATATACGTCTTAGATTATAATTAATATATAGTTAGCATGTACTATGGTCCCAGCACTCCTTTGTTAATGTCAGTAAATATATATATATATATATATATAACTATATATATAGACGTATATAATAATATATTCTTTATTTAGTAATTATATACATATGTATAAACATATATACATTATATATAATATATATATATATATAATATATATAGGGCATGATAATTTTAAAATCCTACATCAGTTGTCTCTCAGCGTCTAAATAATTATCTCTATCTATTGTATTCGCAGCACCATGCCTCAATAGATATATCTCAATATGCTTTCTAATGTATTTGCATGCAAATAACAAAAGATGGTAGCACCTAATAGAGCTCTAACATATCCTTTCATTGCTTCACGTTTTCCAATTGTCGAAGTTCCTTTATCATAATTATAAAAATTCTTCTTCACAATGGCTTGTGATTATTAGGTCATATGACACCTAGGATTAAAATTCTTAATTTTGTACCATTGAACAGAATTTAGTGTTCGAGCATACAGAAGGCTTGATTATATTAGTCATTTAGCGTGTATAGAAGCACATCAAAATGTGTTATGAATAGGGATTTACAATATAAATATAGGCTATAAACAAACGCACAATCAAACAGGACCACACACGCGCACACGTGAATGTACGTATAAGCATATCTATCTATCTATCTATCTATCTATCTATCTATCTATCTATCTATCTATCTATCTATCTATCTATCTATCTATCTATCTATCTATCTATCTATCTATCTATCTATCTATCTATATGTCTGTCTGTCTGTCTATCTATCTATCTATCTATCTATCCATCTATTCTAATATAATTTATATATATATATATATATATATATATATATATATGTATATATGTTGATGCATACACAAACACACACACACACCACACACAAAACACCCCTATATATATATATATATAAATATAGTTGAAATCTATAGAAACAAAAGACGAAGACAGGTGTATAAGCAATAAATCGATTTATTAGTTTAGCGCTGGGAGGGGAGAAAGTCTTTAACGTTTCGAGCCGACGCTCTTCAACAGAAAGGAACACAAGGAAATAAACTCCTACATTCACTATACTTCTACTTGAATTCCTTCACCTCACCTCATCTACAGACCTACATTTCACCCAGATTACTATGGATATACATGGATTTCACTGTATATATATATATATATATATATATAAACATTATTGGTGAATAAGAATGGAGCTGAACGCAGTTGAACAAAATCGTTTTATTTCATTCTACACGTGTTTCACATAATTATAATATATATATATATATATATATATATATATATATAATATATATAAATTATACTTTATTTAAAAGCAGCAGAAATTCAACAAACCTGTTACTCTAAGTTTTCACGTCCCGTTCAGAGTAACAGGTTTGTGATTTTCTGCTGCTTTTATATAAAGCATATTACTATACCCCTGGTAAGTTGAGACTCTTTTTTCCACTTGTTTCACATTTATGTTTACTCCGGTACATATATATTATATAAAAGTAAATAATGTACACACGAAGCACCGATATTTACTGAAATAGCGACGTAAAAATACGACGCTAATATATAGCTTCACTGCGTATGTACTAGTAAAGATGCGTTGTGCAACAAACATGAAAAAAATTGTCTTACCTCTAGGAAGAACATCTGAAAAATGAGAAACCTAGAAACAGACAATGCAGTACCGGTTTCAGAATCTTCAAAATACGTTTGCCAACGTATATTTGATTTGTCTTCATCAGCTGCATATACCTCGACAACATTTCAAATGTTGCCACATCTATGCCAGTACACTCGTCTGAACGCAAAACGTTAACAGAACGAGAACAGTGATATATGTATACAGGGTTGGTCAGAAGACGCCTGACAGTAAATCAAAATCATTTCATTCCGAGATTTATTTATTTTTAACAACTTAATGAATTTAATCAAAGCATTTGAATATGAGACATCATAAAACTTGTTCAAACTGAAGTTCTTGAGCGACACATTTGTCCATTTGAGTTAATACGGAATTGCAGACAGTATTTATGGAATTTTGATTTACTGTCGGGTGACTTTTTGCAACTCCGTTTATATATATATATAAGATCCTGTTATCAAACAAAGCGTCCACGTCTCCGATTTAAACACACACTTTAACGAACTTAAAGATTTCTTACTTTCGTCTATCTCACTCGGTATAGTTGTTTATTACCTGACGACTTGCTCGACAATAAACACTTAAAACTAACAATAACCTCATTGAACGGCTTAAAAGTATATACTCAAAATGGCGTAAACCATCCCTTTTTCCCCTCGCATTTCCTGAACGAGTAGCCACGAATATGAGACTCAACGTATATCGAATTTTGGACGGGATGCTTTAAATTTCACTTTATTTACTGCAATATCCGAACATGAACCTCACGCAATATTCCTGCGTTTATTAAATGATATACACAAACACACACAGACAGAAGCACGCATGTACATATTCATACACATACACACACACATATATGTACGTGTCTATATAAATATATGTATGTATGTGTAAAGAGAGCGATAGATATAATCTACTAGAAAAAAATTGTGAATTCCTAGAAGAGAAATAGAGATTAAGTCATTTGATATAACTAAAATTTATCACGATGTCTCTTTATATTGACCTATCAACGATCTACACACACCTGTACTTAACACTGTGCATTCGTGTATCTACACTTGTATAATATATATATATATATATATATATATATAAACGAATTTACCATTTACCGAGCGTTAAACAAATTCATCTGTTCGTTGTTTACACACCCGTATTCGTCTTTTGTGTTTTTGTAAATCCTCACTATATACACAAACACCTAAATACACACACACACACACACACACAAATATATATATATATATATATATATGTGTGTGTGTGTGTGTGTGTGTGTGTATGTGCGTGTGTGTGTTTGTGCACACGTATGTGCCTGTGTGTTTGTATATATATATACATATATAAATACATATATATATATATATATGTGTGTGTGTGTGTGTGTGTGTGTGTGAGTGTGTGTATGTGTGTCTGTGCACACATGTGTGCCTGTGTGTTTGTATATACATATATATATATATTTATTTATATATATATATGTATATATATACCCCCTAACACACAAGCATATCTAAATGTATAAATGC
>NC_043007.1:27475699-27478199 GCF_006345805.1 Octopus sinensis
TGTGTACCGTTGGCGATTTTTTTCCCTCTGTCTTCCCATCTCTGGATCTTTCCTTCTCCTATGTTTCCGACAAAGAGCTCCGCTTGAAACGTTAAACCCTCCTTCTTCCCTTCTTTCCTGAGCGTCCAATAATACTATATTTGTTTAACGTCCTCGCGTTGTTGTGATTTTTTTGTGCTTTCTTGTTTGGATTAACTTTGTATAAATATATACCTACATACACACGGTCACATACACACGGTCACATACACACACACACACACCAGTTAAGCTATGAATAATACCATGCAAATATTGGTTTGAAAAGAAAAGTCGAAGGATGCCTATTGGGACTCTAAACTACATCTCCGATAGAGATGACAGGAAATCCTTCGAATTCTTATATATTTATTCTTGTTATCAGAAATTGTATGCTGTTGATATTAATAACAATTTTACGACCGTTCGAGAGTCCACGAATGAAATTTTTTCGAATCCCTCTCTCTCACTCACACACACACCACACACACCACACACACACCACATACACACATACACCACACACACACACACCACACACACACACACACACACACACACACACACACACACACACAGGGACAGAGATGCATACACATACATGTATACATACTCCTATATACATATTAAAAAATATATATATATTTTCACTCACGTGTAGACACACGCAGATATACACATGTCGAACGTCTGTCAATGTTTACTGATGTGAGTTCGTATTCTAGCAGGCATCCTTCGACTGTTTCTATCTTAGGGCTAATTTCAATCCACACTTTGCGGGCTATTATCTATAACTTAATCTACTTCAAATACCAACGCTGAAAACGACATACATACATAAATACATACCTGAATACTTACAGAAATACACACAGACATACATGCTGCTACTTTATGTATCCCAGAAAGATGCCTGACAGTGGTAGAGAGGGAACCGGTAGAAACGATGTGTTGATAGAGATTTCACGAATATACACTTCCTATAAAAATGAGTTTATTAATCCGGAAAATTGAAATCGTATTAAAAGTACGTCATGTGAGATATGTAGACAGCTCAATTATAGAATACGTTTACTTATTCACCTGCAGTATCAATGTCGTTCGCATATTCGTGTAAATATATGCTCCTTCGCTGTGATTAATAGTCCGGAAACTGAGATATGTAAGATAAATATTTCTTGTGCATTTATTCATTGCTGGCACGTGTTCAATATGTTATAGTACATATTTCTGTGATAACAGATTTGGCTTTACAATAGCCAAGTTCTTTTTGTCGTCTGAAAAGAGGTAGAGTCTTTTGTTTTATTTATATTGATTGTCGACTATGAAAATATTTTCCATAACTTTTGTGCATAATAATTGTATCTTCGAATATGGAGATGTGATATCTTTGGTATATATAAGATGTGACATTTACATTATATATAAAAGAATTATTGTTAAGTATTGATGAGATCGTAGAAACGTTTGTTATTTAGCCCCAGGTCAACTTGCAAGCTGCAGTTATATGACCAAACAATTTCTTCATTCTCTCTCTATTGCTTCTAATTCCTTTCTGCCGACGATCACAGGCTCGAAACGTAAAAGACTTTTCCAGTTTTCCGGACATCAAATATAATTCACTTGCTATATATATATTGTTATATATGAATAGTATGTATATATGTAAATATGCATATATATGTATTTTTGTATGTCCGTATGTATATTTATCTGTCCCATACATGCATACATATATATATGTATGTATATATATATATATATTAATATATATATATATTGTTGTATGAATGTATGTATGTATAAATGTAAATATGCATATATATGTATTTTTGTATGTACGTATGTATATTTATCTGTCCCATACATGCATACATATATATATATATAGTATGTATATATATATATATATATATGTATATATATATATATATATATATATATAGCAATTATAAGTACAACTACTTAATAAGGAAAACTTAACAAGAAATTGTCAGGTAGATAGCGTGAAAACCTCATAAGAGAAACAATTTCGAAATAATTATTTCTTATTGAACATATTAATTTATATATAGAGGGCATTATACATACATGCCAGAGGGCATTATACATACATGCCACACGCTAAGAGGGACAATTAGTCATTTCTACCAAAAATATTACTAATCCCACCGAATGCAATTTTTCAAAGTAAGACATTTAAAAAATATAGACCTGTATCACAGTGATTTCATACTTACGTATTCATCAGCAGGCCTGGATGTATCATACATAAACGACCCTGCCTCGCTTAAGCCGATCAGCTAACTGATCAACATCAACGAAACCTTCCTTTCCCGAAATGCAATTCGTAAAAGTCTGCCATTTACCGGATGTAATATATGTAAACTCACCCATGTGCTTCGTTGATGTTGATCAGTTAGCTGATCGGCTTAAGCGAGGCAAGGTCGTTTATGTATGATACATCCAGGCCTGCTGATGA
>NC_043007.1:27483199-27500699 GCF_006345805.1 Octopus sinensis
AGTGCAGAATAGAATTATGTGAAAGTTAAATGTATAATAAAACGAGGAAACGAGAGAAGAAAAAAAAGAAAACGAATTTGTATGCCTGCAAGAATAATCTTTTCAATTATTCATATTCCTCTCAAGGATTATACAGTTATTGATCGGAGTTTTTCTGTTTGTGTTCCGACTGTTACACTTGCTTTTATTTATCCATTTAACTCGGTTGGCTCCTGACAGTTTTCTCTCTATTTCGTTTATTCATATAGGTATTGTTAGAAATGGCAATAAAGAAACTGAGAGAAGTATGCATATAATATGCATAAAGACGGAACATAAGATTAAATTTATAGACAAGCAATGAAAGATGCAGAATCAGGCTTAGAGTTAGGGAAATCTATCTCCCTTTCTTTCTCTCTCTCTCTGCCCCCTCTTTCTTACTCTGTATATATACACCGCCCCATATATATATATATATATAATATATAATATATATATATATATATATATATATATATATAGGTATATAATATATATAATAGGTATATATATATATATATATATATAATATATATATTATATATATAATATATATTAAGACATACATGCGCACGCACTCACGCACACAATCTCACATAAACACAACACAACCAACACACACACACAACTATATATATATATATATATATATATGTATATATATATACGCACACAAACACATATATTGATAGGATGAGTGGGTGCCTTTGATTAGAATGTGATCCCTGCCTTATTTTCCAACATTTTGGTCTATCTACCTCAGTGTTTTTCCTCGATTTGTCATTTTTGTGTCTACATATATACGCGCGCACACTCGCACACCCACGCACACACCTATTGGAATGCCTGTGATGAAGAATTCGTTATTATTTCTCTACACTATTGTCATTAGCTTACATTCTATAATCCCGGCGTCTAAGGCATTGTATACTTGCAGATTTCTTCGGAATGTCAATCATTTGAAGATCTGATCCCTTTACTGAATCCAGTTTTCACATAAATTTGGAATACTTACTGAATCATTCATTTTTAATCTAGGCACAAGGTCAGAAATTTTGAGGGAGTGGGAGCAATCGATTACATCGACTCCAGTACGCAACTGGTACTTAATTTATCAACCCTGAAAGGATGAAAAGAAAAGTTGACCTCGGCGGAATTTGAACTCAGAATGTAAAGAGAGACGAAACACCACTAAGCATTTCCCCGGCGTGTTAACGTTTTGTATTTCTTTGCTGCTCACAAGGGGCTAAACATAGAGGGAACAAACAAGTACAGTCAAAGGGATTAAATCGATTACATCGATCGCAGTGCGTAACTGGTACTTAATTTATCGATCCCCGAAAGGATGAAAGGCAAAGTCAAACTCGGCGGAATTTGAACTCAGAACGTAACGGCAGATGAAATATGGTTGGGAAGTAAGCTTCTTACCCCACAGCCACTCTGGCACCTTTTTTTTCTTTTATACTCCAATAGGCTTTCTGTTTTTTTTTTTAATTAAATGTCCTCAAATAATGTTCTTTTCTACGGTGTGAAGGCGGGTGGCTTAGTGGTTAGGGCTTAGAGTATTTGGTCCATGGTCGTAAGTTCGCAATTTTGATTCCCACTTGTGAATGTCCTTAAGCAAGGCATTTTATTTCACGTCACTCCAGCTGGAAAAAATATGTTATACTTGTATATGAAAGGGTCGGCCCTGTCGCATTTTGTGTTACGTTGAATCTCCCCGAGAATTCGTTAAGTGTCCGTGTGTCTGTGTCAGTGCTCAGCCACATGAACATTAATTTCACGAACAGGCTATTCGTTGGTCGGATCAACTTGATCTCGCATCGACCTAACCGACCGAATGCCAGCTTTCCTACTGTACACGAGCGGATCAGAGACTAACATACGTCATCATTCGTCAGATTTGTTCTAAATGATTCGAGATTCCCTCTGCTATACAACAAATGGTCACATATAGCAGATTTCTCAGTCTCCCTACGGATTAATTTTAGGGAAAGAGGTACCATCTTTTTTGTCACCTTAGTAATTGATAAACGAATATAGGAATACCGACAGATATTGTCCATGCGCTTTTTGGCGAAACAAGTTCTTCGAGAAAATTATATCCTCGGGGCAATATTGAATGTAATCATTGATTAAGTATTTTACCTTATGGATTACCTGGTGGATCTCAACTATAAACTCACTTTAATGCAGCGAGAAAACGAAGAAAATTTTGTATAACTATGCGAGAAATCTCTCTTTAAATAGACAACGAATGAGAACAATCTGGTTTAGTCGATCGATTAACGATTTCAGTTCCGGATTTGTATAACGGTTTCAAACAAGACAGTTACGGAACGATAGCTTGGGTATTAGGCAGTGTTAACATTAGCGATCAAAACAAAGATGCTGTGGATAATAGTCCGAATATAACAGACGTATATTATGGATAACTTCTCAGTTTAGAAATTCAACTACATCTAACGGATCGTTACACATTAGATATGGCCACAATTACAAATTGATCACAAAGCATACATACGGCAGTCGAATTCTTTCACTTCATTCTATATATATTCAAGGATCGGAAGCTTCTTCCGTTGAGTTTAATGATCAAAAACAGTATTTTGTTGCGAAGGAGATCACAGGAAGTGTAAAAGTTCGTGGTATCCTTTCGGATGGATGTCCTTATATCACTGGATTACATGTCAGTTAAAATGAGAAATGATGCGACAGAGAAAAGAACACTTTCTTGTAAATAGAGACGAAAGGAATACCAAAATGACTTTTATCTTGTATCTCTTACAGTCACTGGATTGCTGTCATACTGGAGCAATACCTGGAATGGTTTTATTGGAAATAGATGAGCTCCAGTACATTTTTTAAAGTTTGGCATTTATTACAGCGGTTTCTTTTGATGAAACTCTATGTTACAAGGATGTAATTAAATACACAAATACACATACAAAACGTTGGTCGGTCTAAGGCAATATTACAAGACATTTGCTCAAAGTGACTCGCTATTGGACTAAATCCAAAATGCTGTGGTTGCCAAAGAGATTTCAGATTTTTTTTCCTTCTGTACAGCGGATGTTTAATAATATCGTCACCACCATTCACGATTCAGTTCAGCATTGGTGTCAGTTTCGCACCATTAATTCTCTTATATTGCGATATTTGATAATGATATTTTAATATAATCTGACAGTGGTGAAATGCTTTAGAGATTTCCCGAAAATTAACACCATTTATGTTTCCGGCAAAGGCTTTCAGCAATCGTTTCTAAATATTTCAATTATCGTACAGTATATGTATATTTGTAAATCATTACGAATAGATTTCCTCTCTAAGAACAAAACCAAATATTCCGTTTCATAAATTCTTACAAATCTTCGGTATCTCACTCAAATATTCCTTAATGTTTTTCCATAATCGGTACAAGGTCTTTGTCATCTTACTCTAAGAGGAAAATTTCTGATCAAAGTGATTTTCATATATCTCATTCAATATATATCAGTAATTAATTGAATTATATAATCTTTTCCAAAGCTCCACCTGCATTAATATATATATATATATATCTGTGTGTGTGTGTGTGTGTGTGTGTGTGTGTGTGTGTGGCGTGTGTGTGTGTGTTATAATTTAGAACAAACACGAAAACTGTTGACATTATACTACTCGGAGTTTCAAATGTCAGAGCGAAGAGCTACGATACATTCTCGTCGGCTAATAATGGCAACAAGCGCTATGAAAAATCGTTAAATATAAAAGGAAGTAAATCTAGTAGGGGTAAAGATACAAAAAAATAAACGCAACTATATTCTCACAATACATAGACATAAAACCTCCTGCGTTCACAACGTCTACATACGGATACACACACACACACACACAAGCATATATATATGTACATACTACTACATACACACATATCCACACGCACCCGTACATATTCATATGCTTACACATAGGTGTTCAGATATGCATATAAATGTATGGCCAGATAACCGAAGAGATGGTGTTGTGGATTTTCACCTCGGCATCCGAAACTCATCCGACACTATCTTGGCTACCGAATAATTGTCACATATTATTTTACAGATAAATTCCTCTATTTACATAATATCGAGGTCTCTTTCTTTCTTTTGTTATCTTGCCGTTTTTACCAATATATATATATATATATATATATATATATATATATATAGGCGCAGGAGTGGCTGTGTGGTAAGTAGCTTGCTAACCAACCACACGGTTCCGGGTTCAGTCCCAGTGCGTGGCATCTTGGGCAAGTGTCTTGTGCTATAGCCCCTGGCAGACCAATGCCTTGTGAGTGGATTTGGCAGACGGAAACTGAAAGAAGCCTGTCGTATATATGTATATATATATATGTATGTGTGTGTGTGTGTCTGTGTTTGTCTCCCTAGCATTGCTTGACAACCGATGCTGGTGTGTTTACGTCCACGTCACTTAGCGGTTCGGCAAAAGAGACCGATATAATAAGTACTGGGCTTACAAAGAATAAGACCCGTGGTGGTCGATTTGCTCGACTAAAGGCGGTGCTCCAGCATGGCTGCAGTCAAATAACTGAAAAAAGTAAACGAGTAAAGAGTATATCTGGGTGTGTCGGAAAAGGGGGTGTCGGTGTGGTGTGTGGGTGTAGACATATTATACAATTAGTGACTCACAAATTATACTCAAAGCAATCGGTGGGCAGGATTCTTCGATAAAAGGAAGGTAGATGATGGCCCGTTCGGTTTAATTCTATCAGTTCACTTATTCATAAATGTATAAGAATTTGCCAGAATTTATTATAATCCTTGTAATAATGATTTATGCTTACATACATACACACACATACAGATACACACACACACAAATACATACATACATATATATTTATATATATGTATGCGTATTTTATTTATACATCAATACATTTTTGCTTTACTCTGAATATTATATTAAAATTTATTCAGTTTTTGAAAAACATTTAATTTTTCTATGCTTTTTACATGATATTATATACATATGTATTGTTTTAATATACGATTTAAACATGTTTTTTTTTCTGTAATAAAAGATATAATTCTTTATTTCTTTATGATTTTCACGTATTGATTATTTACATATAAATCAATCTTATTTTTATCATATTTCAAGTATTCACTAACGCTCTTCTCATAATTACCTTCCCGTTTATTTATATCAATATATTTCTTTTAAATATTGAATCTTTATATTTATAGATTTAAACAATTATCCATGTGTGTATTGTATTAGTATTATTGTTTGAAACTATTCATAAATTTATGATTTTTGGATATTGTAACAAATTATTACCATAGATGCAGAAGTGGCTGTGTGGCAAGTAGCTTGCTTACCAACCACATGGCTCCGGATGCATTCCCACTGCTTGGCAACTTGGGCAAGTGTCTTCTACTATAGCCTCGGGCCGACCAAAGTCTTGTCAGTGGATTTGGCTGAGGAAAACTGGAAGAAGCCCGTCGTATATATGTATAATATATATATATATATATATAGATATATATATATATATATGTATATATATATAGGCGCAGGAGTGGCTGTGTGGTAAGTAGCTTGCTTACCAACCACATGGTTCAGGGTTCAGTCCCACTTGGCAAATGTCTTCTGCTATAGCCCCGGGCCGACCAATGCCTTGTGAGTGGATTTGGTAGACGGAAATTGAAAGAAACCTGTCGTATATATGTATATATATATGTATATGTATGTGTGTGTATATATTTGTGTGTCTGTGTTTGTCTCCCTAGCATTGTTTGACAACCGATGCTGGTGTGTTTACGTCCCCGTCACTTAGCGGTTCGGCAAAAGAAACCGATAGAATAAGTACTGGGCTTATAAAGAATAAGTCCCGGGGTCGATTTGCTCGACTAAAGGCGGTGCTCCAGCATGGCCGCAGTCAAAATGACTGAAACAAGTAAAAGAGTAAAAGAGTATATATATATATATATATATATATATATATATATATATATATATATGCGTAGTGTATATATATATGTGCGTAGGTGGACTGTACATGCAAATATGAATAAATATATGCATAGGCAGGTGTTACTATAAACACACACGCATATACGTAGATAAAATGCATATACATATATACGTAAATTGATAAATTTTCAATATACATATCTACACATAAATAAATGCAAGATAATGATGGTATACTCGGTTATTTGTGAGTGAACATGTGCATATCCATGCATGTATTACAATGAAATTAACAGCATACATGCACTATCTAATGCAACCGTCTGCAAGCACTTCTATACGCACGCGCGCACCCGCATATATGCATGTGTCGCCATCATAGATCGCTAACCACTACACATTATTTTCTTTCCTTGTTTCATTCTGTGTTCCTTTCTGTGGAAGAGTGTAAGCTCGAAATATTAAAGACTTTTTCACTTCCCGAACGTTAGACTAATACATCTGTTTGTAGTCTACACCACATGTCTTCGTCTTTTGTTTTGTGAATTCTCCCTATATGCATATCTATCTATCTATCTATCTATCTATCTATCTATCTATCTATCTATCTATCTATCTATCTATCTATCTATCTACCTGTGTGTGTGTGTGTGTGTGTTCACATACATACCTGAAACATATACGTATGTATAAATGTTTGTGCATATTTGTCATTAAACCGGCGCGACCAGACTTTCATGTAATCTGACATCATTTATTTAAAACTACAATTGAAAATAGTGTTTAATACTCTCTTTAAACAGTTCTCTATTTATGTGAGATTAGTTTCCACATATCTCCTAAACAATATATTCACTTTAATTTCTTTAAAAGAATTCGCCATACATTATTCATATCAACATTTCAGATCGTATATATTTTTCTTTTGTAGATGTTCGGCTTAAGAACAAATATTAATCTACAGGCCTTTCCAGGTATCTCTATAAATTTTTATGCTGCAATTTTCGTAATATTTCTGTAATATTTTGCAATCATTGTTTAGCATGTAAAATAAAATAATTATCAATTACTTCCTTCTGAGATTTTTTCCTCCATTTAATGAGAATACATAAAACCAACTAGTACATAATCTAGCAGTCGTTATCTACGATTCGTTATCTCTGGATATATAGATACATACGTACATATATACATATATGCGTACGTACATGCTGTGTATCATCGGTTTAACAAGCGCACCAATTCAACCACATATTTAAACACACCAGAATCTTTCTTTACTCAAAAAGTTTTGTCACTTTGTTAACGAGCGACTTGAACTCTCCAAAGTAAATCGTAAATAAATCTAGAAGAAAAATATACATATGTACATACATCCATACATATATTCATTTCACTCTTTCTATATATGTATATGTATATATATATATATATATATATAATATATATATATATATCACGGTGAATATTTTATTTCTCTGCAAATTTATATCGAGGAACTTGGAGGAAATAATGGACAGCTATGCATTGTTATTAAGTGCAAAATGAATAATAAATTCGTGAACCACAACCTACAAGATGATGATAAATTATATCTAGTCTATGCGAAGTGTTGACATGAAATAGGATCGGGAAAGAATATTACTGTCAAAAATGAATTGCCAGGGGTAAATACAAATTTCGGTATAAAATCCTTCGTGAACGAAATCGTCTGCTGAAGTCCGCACACCCGTAAATGGTGCGTTGCAGTAACAAATGCCATGCCACCAAATTGATTAATTCCACGTACCTTATTGATCTACATTAATTCTTGTGAAATATCTGGAAAGTAAACAACACTGTACGAGTAATGTAAAGTAATTAGTTGAACAAAGGAGAGAATACTGTGAGAACTTCTCTCCTAACACTTATATGAACTGTGAAAGGCAATTATTTAAAATAAGGCCAAAGTAACATACAAACGTTCACGCACATACGCACACATAAGCACAGGCACACATACATTCACACACACAAACGAGTATGTAGAGAGAGTTATAGGGATGACTATGTACATACGAGGTCTGACCAATAAGTATCCGGATTCGTGGCATAGTAACGAAGTGAAAGCAAGCAGAGAGAAGCCGCTTGGCACAGAGATAAGATGAGCTACGCTGATCATGAATGTTGTAGTTCACATCCCTGTTTACTGCTTGGAAATAGCGTGTGCATCGTGTGGTCGTTACATGGACCGTGGCAGAAAATGTGTCATGGTGATATATGCTCAGAGGCACACGCAATGTTGCAGAAAGAGTATTGAGAGGAGTGTTTGAGTTGATCAGAAGTGTACGAGTGGTTCAGTCATTTCCAAGATGGCCGAAAACACGCTGAAGTTGATAACCGTTCTGGGAGACAGGCAACGAGTAGAACTGAGAAAAACATCGTAGATGTGAGGGGGAAATCGTCAAATCACAATCAATGAGTTATCAGAGGATGTGCAGATAAGTTGCGGTTCAGGCCATTCTATTATCATTGAAGATTTGGGTATGAGGCGCATGTTTGCAAAATCTGTGCCAGAACAGTTCCCAGCTGACCAAAATGACACTCAGGGTTCAGTTGCACAAAATCTTCATTATTTTGGCGAGAAAGACAGAAAAAAAAAACTTTTGGAAACTTTGCGTAGGCCACTCAGCAGGTATCACCATGATTTTGGCAAAATTTGATGCCGAATCCCAGCACAACTTTCTCTGTCACGATCAATGTGGCGATCATACACTACACACCTTTCTTCGAGGCATTGCTGTTAACACCAGAATTACGCTAGAACGGCACAACGTAGGGGGCATACACATCAGGGTCTAAGGTCAATCTCTGCTAAAACAACTCACTATGCGTTTTTTTAGCTTCGATAAACTGGCAATAGTCCGGCTACTTATTGATCAAATCACGTATTTTAAGAGAAACGATTGATACATTTTATACGTAATACACCGCCGGCCTCGGTGCATTATTTCAAGAGAAATCTGGGCAATGGACCCCAGTACACAAATGGTACTTTATCGACGCTGAAAGGATGAAAGGCAAAGTCGACCTCGGCGGTACTTGAACTCAGAGCGTAAAGACAGACAAATACCTATTTCTTTACTACCTACAAGGAACTAATCATAGAGGGGACAAACAAGAACAGACAAACGGATTAAGTCGATTGTATCGATCTCAGTGCGTAACTGGTACTTATTTAATCGATCCCGAAAGGATGAAAGGCAAAGTCGACCTCGGCGGAATTTGAACTCAGAACGTAGCGACAGAAGAAATACTGCTGAGCATTTCGTCCGGCTTGCTAACGTCTCTGCCAGTTCGCTGCCTTTCGGCAGATGAAATGCCGCTAAGCATTTCACCCACTCTGCAGACAAAATACCTATTTCGTTATTACCCACAAGGGGCTAAACACAGAGGGGACAAACAAGGACAGACATAAGTATTAAGTCGATTTCATCGACCCCAGTGCGTAACTGGTACTTAATTTATCGATCCCGAAAGGACGAAAGGCAAAGTCGACCTCGGCGGAATTTGAACTCACAACGTAACGCAGTCGAAATACCGCTAAGCATTTCACCCGGCGTGGTAACGTTTCTGCCAGCTCGCCGTGTTGAAGTGATTGCTATATTCTGTATTTCATATTACAATAGATCGGCGTGTGTAAATATGAGCGCCTGGGAAAATGATGGTTTGTACGTAATGTAGTTTGATATTGACAACATATGTCATGCCCGTAAATTTTGGTCTCTTAAGAGTGAGACGGTGAGTGAAGGACAAGGAAAATAAGATGAACTGAGAAAAGGAATGCGGGCCAAAGGGAGAGGCGTGAGAGAGAGAGAGAGAGGGAAAGAGTGAAACAGAGAGAAACTAAGAGACAGAGATGCAGAGAGAGAAAGAGAGAGCGAGCTAGATTTTGGAAAATAAAGAGATAAGTGTCGGTGGATAAACATGGAAAACATCTCTACATTCGAAAATTAATTGGTGAAAACTTTGAACCTCAAGATGTACTTCAATGCATATGCATATAAATATGTATGTATGTATGTATGTATGTATGTATGTATTTATTTATTTATGTATGTATGCATCTATGTTTTTACGTGCACATTGGGGCATGCTCTTATGCACGTTAACATAATTGATTTGGGTCTGATGTATACTTTTGAGATATTTCTCAGCATATGAAATTATTAGTAGTACTTAAGACAAGTGTTGTGTTCTTTAAATAAATAATATTTATCACACACCAGAGAGAGAGAGAGAGAGAGAGAGAGAGAGAGAGAGACAGAGAGAGAAAGAGAGAACATATATATATACAATAATATATATATATATATATATATATATATATGTGTGTGTGTGTGTGTGTGTGTGTATATATATAGACATATATATATATACACACTTATATGTATATATATAAATGTATATATATATATATACATTTATATATACATATATGTGTGTGTATATATATTTCTATATATATACACACATAAATTATAAATAAGGATAATGTCGATGTTTAAATATCGATTCGTCATTATATAATTCGGTATACACACACACACAACACACACACACATATATATATTATATATATATATATATATAATATATATATATATATATATATATATATATATATATATATATAGATAGATAGATATAACTGCCAAGCATCTATCACGCTGCACACAATTTTTCATGCGTATTTGGTCAGTCAAACGACCACTTATCCTATGTAGTACAAATACATTTGAGAGCATGATGGCTCTGATCCAACACAGTTTTACTTTATATGATATATCACCTGAATCATATACAGCGACGATATTTTGCAACTGGAAAATATCTTGAGAAGCACAGCATTGTAGGAAATACGTTTGGGAAATGGAAAGAGTTCTTCATTTGAGAAAGTAATTCACATTAAATATTGTAGGTCATTAACCTAGAATTTAGCTCCCTGTTCATTTGTTTTATTATAGATTCGAGTACCATATTTATTTCTTGTCTTAGAGTTATATTTAGGTTTAGAAATGCATCACTGTAGAATTTACGGCACAGTCGTAAATTCGAGTGTCGCCATAGAATAACAGTTGAATACACACTCACATGCACGCAGAGAATCGCGAATAATTACGCATGAGAAAATCTTGAAACAAAGGAACGTATCGGATAAATCTTTAATTTATTATTCGTTTGAATGTTGCCAAGATTTCAATAAACCTTATAACCATTTCCCTTCTAGCATCGGCATCATAATTGCTTATTCAGAAATTTTCAGGCGGGCCGCAGTTCTAACATAAACTTCACCGCGTCTGTTGTCCTCGAGGGAAACTATAGAATACACTATTATATAAATGTGTGAAGCACTTATTCTCTATGCATTTGTAATACACCGAGTATATGTCCTTCAGCTTTCATGCCGCCTCCTGAAGTACCTGCTTTCGTCTGAATTTTCGCGCAACTAAGATGGAATACTGATAGATATGATACTGCAAAAATATCATAATAAATAAGCATAAAAAGAAACATCAATAGAATAACGTACGGATTTTATTCTGTTTTCTTTTTGACTTAATCCTTTATTTCAAATACAACATTATAATCTTATGAAATATTCTTTTTTTTCTTCTTTTCTACTCTAGGCACAAGACCCGAAATATTTCGGGAGTAGTGCAGTCGATTAGATCGGCCACAGTACGCAACTGGTGCTCAATTTATCGACCACGAAAGGATGAAAAGCAAAGTCGACTTCGGCGGAATTTGAACTCAGAACGTAACGACAGACGAAATACCTAATTCTATTTCTTTACTACCCACAAGGGACTAAACACAAAGGGATTAAGTCGATGATATCGACCCCAGTGCGTAGCTGGTACTTATTTAATCGACCCCGAAAGGATGAAAGGCAAAGTCGATCTCGGTGGAATTTGAACTCAGAACGTAGCGGCAGACGAAATACCGATAAGCATTTCGTCCGGCGTGCTAAAGAATGTGCCAGCACGCAGACTCGATCTTATGAAATATTCTAATCTATTCTAGGCACAAGACCCGACATTTTTTTGTGGGGGGGGGCGGTCGATTAGATCGAAACCAGTATGCAACTAGTACTTAACTTATCTACCCCAAAAGGATGAAAGGCAAAGTTGACCTCAGCGGAATTTCAATATAGAACGTAAAGACCGACGAAATACCGCTGACCATTTCGCGCGGCGTGCTTAACGATTCTGCCAGTTCGCCGCCTTGATATCATGAAATATTATGAGGAAATGGTTAACTATTTTTTTTTAAATATCCGCTAATGGACACTACCTGTTTAACAACTACTACTACTACTTCTTCTTCTTCTCCTACTACTACTACTACTGCTGCTGCTGCTGCTGCTACTACTACTACTACTACTACTACTACTACTACTATTACTACTACTACTGCTGCTGCTGCTGTTGCTACTACTACTACTTCTACTACTCCTCCTTCTTCTTCTACTACTACTACTACTAACTACTACTACTACTACTGTACTTGTCGTCATCTCGTCCATCTTCCTCTTCCACCTCTTTCACCACCATCATCGTCTTCATCACCATTATCCTCATCATCGTCCTAATCCAGATCATCAGCATCATCATAATTGCCACCGTGGTGGTGGTGGTGGTGGTCGTCGTCGTCGTCGTTCGCCGTCGTCATCATTAGCATCACCATCACGAAAACAACAAAACAAGAAGGACGATGATAACAACAACAACAACAACAACAACAACGTCAACAGCATCAACAGCCATAATAAAAAAGGAAAGAAAAGCAGCAACAGCGCCATGCTTAAATCGCTCTTAGCCACGAAATTGTTCTTAATAGCCGTACTTCAATTCACAAAATAACATGGCACCCATGAAAGCTGTTTGGAAACATCACAGAACAGAACAAATAGTGGGCTCCTTTCAAAGCAACAGCCATATGCAGGCAGAAACGAATAGTCAAAGCACAAAACTAAATATATGAATAAATAAATAAATAAACATAAAAAGCAAAGACAGAGAGATTCGAGATTCTTCTATCCCCATCTTTCCACTATAGAAAGGTAAAGAAGCCAAGATATCTGGAAGATATATTCTTGCGTGACAGTCGAACTTTTCGAAATAAAACATGTCCGCTGTTGTCTGTCTATAAAAATGAAACCACGTGATCGAGAGCATGACTTCCACTGAATTATTGATTGCATAATAATAATATTTATGTAAGGAGATATACATACTCGCGTGCGGGCATCTACTGGTGCACGCACGTCTACAGATAGCGAAGTGAGCCTGTGCATGTGTGTACGATTATGTATGTATACATATATATATATGTATATTTCTATATATATTATATATATATATATATATATATATATTATATATATATATATATATATATATATGTATATGTATACATGTATATATATATATCACAAATACATATATATATGTACATTATATATATATACATATATATATATACATATATACAAAAGCATACAGGCATATGAGTATATATAAATATATATATGTGTGTGTGTTTGTATGTGTTTGTGTGTGTGTGTGCGTGTGCGCATGTGTACGTAAGTACATATACGTTATCTGGGTACACAAATGCTTTAGGGTACCTGTCTGGACTCTTTTCATGTGAAATATCTTATTGCACCGTGTATCTACAAATACCAGTTTAACCTGTGTATTGAATTATAAACCTACGTTTTTCTCAAAATACGTCTGGTATTAAACCATAGAACTTCATAAATAAATGCTACAACACTATTAATTTAATGCATTTTTATGGAGAATAGATGATTTACAAAAGTCTGAAGACATAGTAATACTTCCTGGTTGACAGTTCTCTGGTATTACATGAGAATTCCAATCACGTTCCGTGGTTCGCTACCGCAACAGCTACTTTATAGGATCCAGTGGTTAAAGACATCATCAGGAGGAACCACGTCCGGTTCGGCCCCTACTCTTCTACTGTTTACGACGTGGCGGGCACCCCCGTCCTTTCGGAGGTGTCTTCAACTCTGGTGTTGAGTGTGTTTCTTCTTTCTTATTTTCCCTGGCCCCTTCGACGTAGAGTCAGCGAATGACCATCTTGCTATACTTCCCCTTAAATAGTCGCCAGAATGCACAAGCAGCCAGCACCATTTAACTGTCACGTGACACTGTATAAGCTTCAACTGACCAATGGAGTGGAAGGGCGCGTAGTTTTAGCCTACGCCAGCTCTAAACCTGCCTTCAAACATTATCAAGTTAGTTTCAGTTCCAGCAGCTGTTTGGTGGAATGAGCCTTCGAACCAGGGGGAAGGCGCCTATGAAATAGATCGTTACCTCGGCCTACCTGTCAATCAGCGATGCTGCTTAAATGTCAGCCAGCATCACCTAGCGAAACTATCTCCAAGTCACCATGTTATGGCTTCCAAACCATTTTGGGTCTTCTCGCTTCAGCCATGTATAGAACCTGGCTTTTTCGACTGCCTCCTGTATCCTACTTATTACTTTTCTCAACTATGAACTCAAAAATGTAAAACTTCTTTTAAATAACGCCTGAACGCATAGTTATACATACATATACTTATACTTCCAGTTTAACAGTTCTCTGGTATTACATGAAGAGTTAAACATTTGTAGAGCTCAAATTGGCCGTTCAAGTACTCCGCAGTCACTAGAATTTTTAGTCTGTATGATTCGATAAGCTTCTTTTTAATTCTCGTATTGCTGAAGGGATGTGGACCCATCTGATGGGGTCGCAACACATGTCGAATATCGATATAGGCTTTTTAACATTTTTTTTCAATTTGCGGAGAAATATGCACATTTGACATGTTTGCGTGTCTACTATGCATGTTTATTCTTTTATACGTTTCAGTCATTTGACTGCGGCCTTGCTGGAGCACCGCCTTTAGTCGAACAAATTTACCACAGGACTTATTCTTTGTAAGCCTAGTACCTATATTATCGGTCGCTTTTCCCGAATCGATATGTTGCAGGGACATAAATACACCAACATCGGTTTTCAAATGATGCTGGGGTGACAAAAACAGACGTGCGCGCGCACACACACACACACAAACACACACACTGACACACAAACACACATATAGATTTACACGACAGTCTTTCAGTTTTCGTGTACCAAATCCACTCACAAGGCTTTCGTCTGCCCGAGGCTATATACTAGAAGACACTTGCCAAAGATGCCAGACAGTGGGACTGAACCAAGAACCATGTGGTTGTTAAGCATGGTACTTAGCACACAGCCACTCCATGTATAATTTTTACCAACAAGATTTTCATATGTCTTATACATCTCTGGTCAAAACGCACGTTCATTTCTCTCTTGAGGGGATGAATGGTGACCTGGTGGAATCGTTAGCACGCCGTGGGAAATGCTTTGCACGGTATTTCGTTTGTTTTTATGTTGTTCGTTGAAATTCCTCCGAGAACGACTCTTCATTGTATTCCATCAGATCGATGAATTAAGTACCACTCAAGTACTTGAATCGATGGAATAGACTTAACCCGCACCGAAAACGCTGGCGTCGTGCATTATTGTGATTGCGTGTGAGTATAGCTTCGTATCTACGTATTTGCTGGTACACGTGTGAGTTCGATTTTAAGTTCTTGGGTAAAATATTTTTGCTTCACGAATAGTATTTAAGTCGCATCGATCCCAGAAAAATATAATATATATTGATCACTGACGGATAACTTTTCGCATATTTCACATATTCAACAATCTTTCGAAAACGATAAAAGTAAGTCACCATTAATGTGGAACGCAATATCTATGACAATAGAAAACCCCTCCACAGTAGTGAATTCAAAGATTATATCGCCTTTGTAAGAAATGTGTTTCTTATAACCAAGGCAACCGAAAAGGAAAAAAGTGTGATGACGTATTATATATCCCTCTATGTTCCAGTATCGCTACGAACATTTTATTTTTCCATATCTCAGTGTCTCCATGAATATATTATATATATATATATATATATATATATATATATATATATATATATACGTGTGTGTGTATGTATATATATATATATATTATATATATATATATGTGTGTGTGTGTATATATATATGCATATATATATGGGTGTGTCTGTGTCTGTGTATTTATGTTTATGATACTAAGTCTAATAATAAATGCGTTTCAATGAAATAAGAATCAAAGAGTTAAAATTCAAAATTGTTCCGTCATACACAATGGTAAACAATCGAATATGGATGTGAATATATTTGGTAGACACATCAAAAGAACTGCATGGTTCTATTAACATAATAATTTTTTATCAAAGAATATTCTACCTTACAAAACTGCGTTTACTTGCGGAAATTCCAGAATGCTCGATTGACAATATATCAGAACGTTATCCAGGAACAGGAGGGAAAAAAAATAAAAAGGAAAGCACAAATCCGAAGTTAATTGCTAAATATGCTGCGATTATTTTCTTCAAATGGTTTGGACGCCATTAAAAATGTTGTGAACAAAAATCAAAGCAAGTTTAATAATGGTACAAGAAAGCGAAAGACGTAAAAAGTTTACTAATCGAATTAAGTGAAAAGAAACGTACTAATAAAAGAAAAGAAACCAAAAAAACTCAACGAAAATAGTAATGAATATAAGACAAAAATGATCATGATGATGATGATGATGTTGTGAATACAACATCAGCGATAATAAAAATCACAGATTTGTCGTGATATGTAAATGTAAATGAGGTAAATTTATTAAAAGCAGTTAAATACGTGGTCAAGATATCAGGAAAAGAGGCATTTGCTACCTTCTAAAGTGCAATCATTATATGTGCTTCGCATAAAGACAGGGTCATAAAGCGACGGCCCGTCGCTAGTTTACATGCTTGCAAGATAACGGAACGTAATAGGAAGACGCGGCAATTCACGAAAGATATTGACTCAGAGGCATACTTATTAAAGCGAGTTGCGAGTTGGAATCACTTACGAAGATTTATAGACATGGATAATTTCAGAATGATTAAGAAGCCTAATGATTTTAAGAGACAATATTAACCCCGGGAAAAATAAACCTGCATATGTACAGAAGAATATCAGTACACGTGTTACTACACAACTAAGAAGGGAAATATACTGAGGTACTTGCAACTGCATAAACATACCCACAAACATATATACATACATACATAGCCATATACATATACATACACACACACACACACACACATATATATATATATATTTATACATATATATGCATATATATGCATGTATATATGTGTATATAGATACATATATGTACATATGCATATATATAAATGTATATATACGTATATTATGTGTACATATATATATATATATATATATATATAATATATATATATATATATATATATATATTATACATATATACATATATGTATACAGTGTTTATAGTTTTGTCTTAGTGTTAGTGTGTGTGGTGTGTGTAAGTTTCTTACCTA